>NW_020456276.1:1409155-1414949 GCF_003342845.1 Nothoprocta perdicaria | reverse complement strand
GAAAAAAAAAAAAAAAAAAGAATAAAACAAGCTGAAGCACCAAACGGGGATGCGAGCTCTCCTGATGCCGACCTGCGCCCGGCAGCTCCCGCGGTTCGGGATACGTGTCCCTTGGGACAGCGCGCTGCAAAGCGCTGCACGAGGCCGGGCGGCAGGGCCCGACGCCCGCACCCTGCCCGTGCAACGGCGCTCGAGCCGCATTGACGGCGTTCCCTGCTGAAACCCCCCGACTTCGTAGTGGCCTTTGCCTCCTTTGAGCAATCAGCCTGAGAGGGACACGGGCGGGCGCCCACGGCTGCAACGCAGCGCCCGCGCCCCTCGTGTTGCTCGCGTCTCAAGAGCCTGCAAGTCTAATTAACCCGTTAACCCGCTGCAACAAAGCGTCTCGGCTAGGAGTGCTCCTTCACTTGCCTTACACAGCTGCAGACTTCCCACGAAGTTTAACAAACTGATACGCTGCGCCCACAGCTTACACGCCCCGAACACGCTGGCCTTGGAGCCGTCAGACCAGCACGAGTAGGATGCCTGGGCAGCGTTCCCGGCCGAGGAAGCATGGATCATTGTAGAAGGTACATGGATCATTGTAGAAGGTAGAGTTTTCTAATGAACAGCCCTGAGCGGGCCGCGCCGTGTGTATTCTCCCACTTCCTGCACTTTCGAAACCAAAGGTACCTTTGCTGAGAGAGATCCGATTTCTTCAGGCAGTGGCACGGATGTAGAACCCTGTTAGGATGGATTTTGCTTTCATTCCTTTCTTAAAGGAGATGGCTTCGTTCAGCATAATGGATTAAATGCAATAGGATTAATGCAATTACTCGTCGAGCTTTCAAGCCGGTTTGCTACGAAGACATAGTGCTGACAAGACTCCTTCTAATACGGATTGTTTAGATGTCCTTTGCCACATTCTTCAAGCTGCTAATGGCACAACTAGCTGCATTTCAAGGAAGAGAAGCCAGGCTAGGCCCAGAGCTGCACGTCACGCACTGTGGAACCGCATGGAGGAGGCGGAAGGGCGAGCTGGTGCCAACCCAACGCAACGGGGTCGGTGGAGGTCCACCCTCCACCTTGGGGTGCTCCCGCCACCCTGGTCTCAGCCGCAGGGTTGACCGGGTTCCTTTGTCCACGTAGCCTTGGCAGGAGTAGGAGGCCTAAGTTCTGCGCTGTTATTTCGGGGGTAATTGCACTAACACAACAGGCCTAACCCCAGCGCAGCCTCTCGCCGCTGCTCCGTTGCAAGGAGAGCTTCTCCCCACCGTTCCCCGGCCACGCAGCAGTTGGTTGCCACTTTTAAGCACGTTTGGCCAAGTCTAAAACAGCTCTCGAGCAAGGGGGCAACTGCTTCCCCTGCCCATGGGTATCCTCACAGGACCGTTGAGTTTCCATAACTCCTTGCCCAAGCCCTCGTGGAGCTGGGGAGCGACGGAAGCCTCCAGCCTTCGCTACCAAAAGCAGCCCCTGCTCCTGGAGCCGCTCGTCTTCACGCGTGGTCAGCACAGGAAATTCTTCTCACTGCAGGGACCTGCTGCTAAGAGGCGGCACAAGCCCCTGGGCCACCAGGCCACGTCTCCAAACCTCCAGAGAGCTGCTCAGGCCCTAGAGGAAGCAGGGCCGTCTGTGTCGCCTATGTGCCATGTGTATTAAAGCCTCTGTATTTACGTCCTGTCGTTTTCCCACCGTTTTACTGGGCAAACCTCTTAGCGTCCACGTGGAAGGAGACGAGCGTTTCCCTCCGCAGCGCTCGAGTCTGTGCCACACGTCACCACGTCCCCCGGTGCCAGTCACTTGTAGCCTTGGTGTAAAATTACTCAGAAATTGTAAGATATGGTAAAAAAAGGATAACATATCTTTGAAACCTCCCCTTAGGGTTTCGGGATCAATAGAAAAGGAGAATCTCCTGAGCTAAAAACTCATTAAGAGCTTAACGTTTTCCACTCCGTTTTGTAAAAACTCAGTGGACGTTCCCACGTGCGGGAAGGAAAGGCCTCGCTTGCTCTGAATACAACAGCCCCTAAAATGCTGACGAGCGGAGCGGGTCCAGGCTGCTCGGAAGGGGCTCGTGCCTGGGACGCGACTCTCACGGCCCCGACAACCCCGTGGCCGCCGCGGGCATCGGGCACGGGCTGCCGTGAGCGCAGTTTGTTCAACAACCGGAGCAACTTCGAGCTTTTCCTTCATGGAATTCTGCACCCAAGGTTTGAATTAGAGGCTGAGGCTAAAAGGAGAGATGAGCCGGACCCCCAAATCAAGTGCTCCCCAAAGAGGGGGAAAGGAAGTTGTTTTAGGCCAGCTCAAAACATGCAAACTTGAGCCTGCTTCTGGAACAGCCTGAGCCAAGACCTGAAGCTGCAGCTCTTCGACTTTTGCTGTTTGAAGTCCTCCTGCACGAGCAGCTAATACTGCGCCCAGCAGAGCGAGGGAGGGTTGGGACCGTGTCCAGCCGAGCTCAGGGCTGCTGCCTGATGTCCCAGCAGGAAGGCAAAGCCGCAGGGACAACCGAGCTGGGGCCGGAGCTCTGCTGAAATCCCACCTACAGAAACCATCCCGTACGGCAAGCAGGTCACAACGTCCCCTCGCCACGCAGCCCTGGTGGCAGGTCCCCCCCGGAGCGCCACCCGCGCACGAGCCACTTCGGAGCCCGGCGCCGGCGGATGGGGAGCCGCGCGGGAGCGGCAGGGACGCGCGGCACCCCCCGGTCAGCAGAGCTCGTTGACTTGCCTTAGGTGCCCAGCAGCGCCGCTCCGCGCGCCGTGGCCTTTCCCCATCCGCTGGAATTCCACCCTGGAATTCCACCCTGGAATTCCACCCTGGAATTCCGCCCTGGAATTCCACCCTGGAAACCCATGGATCCCTCCACGTAGGTCCCCGCAGAAGCGCGAGTTCCACCTGTACCGTCACGGCGTCGTACCGGGCTTCAGTGCGTGCTAGCAGCAGCCGATTTCAGCTAAGCAATAAAGAAAAAGAAGCAAACCTTGTAAAGAATAATAATAATAAAAACCACGTTCTCTTTCTTGCACTATGACCTGTTTTGTTAAAGAGAATAGTGACGCTTTCCTGGTCCTTACAAATGAAATAAGCCGACACGTCAGTAGCTTCCCCTTGGCCTGGCAATGCCCGTCTCTCCGTGTCCTCATGTGGGCATCGGTCTTTGTCAAACTCAGCCCAAACCCCCATGTCCAATCTGCAGGGCAGACCTGCTCCTTCGCAGCGCAAGGCTCTCCACGTTCATTTCCTTCCGCTCCCATCAGAAAGAAAATATGGGAATGTCTTGTTTTTCTATAATTTGTAAATATAGCTCCATCCATCCTGTCTGTAAAATCTCTTTGTTGTTCTAAAGTATTCTATGTATTTATTTGCCTTTTCTTCAAAGCAAAAAAGAAAACCCCACCATTTACGAGTTAACCCCCTTTTTTTCCAATAAGAAATGTATATCTGAAGCTGTAAAAATAAGAGTTTGCAGCAAGAAGATTTATGGACTACAGAAGCGTTTAATATAAGGACTTACAAACCGACTGCATGGGAGATTGAAAAAGGCCAAAATACTCAGACGTCTTTTTTTTTTTTTTGAATCACTGTAAAAAGAAAAGACTGGATTTTTTTGTATAGAGAACACTAAACATATAATAAAACCTTGTTCAAAACTGGCGCCAAGGCCGCGATTCCTTCCCGCGCGCTCTCCAACGAGCGGAGCCGCCCCCGGCTGATGCCCTGGGAGGAAGGACGGAGCGGAAGGGGACGCAGGGAAGCGGTTGTGGGTGCAGAGCACGGATGCGTCTCGGTGCATGGGGTGTCACCCCATGGTGCCTGTCAGCGGGGTGATCCCGGGCGCTTTATCTGCTCTCCGACCTGTCACCCGCTCTCCAACGGGTGCCAAGGATCCAAGGCGGCACCGGGATCGCTGCCGCATGGAGCACGCGGCTCCTGCGGAGCTGGCGACCCGCTCGGACGCCCCCGAGCGCCTCTGCACAAGGGGAGATGTTTTTTCCATGGGGGGAAGCTGCGGGATGGAGCAGGAGGTGCCTGGAGCGCACGGGGCAGTCGCTGGCACCGCCGACGCGGCAGCTCGTGCCGCTCGCACTGCCGCTGCGCACGGCAGCACGGAGCCCCAGGCAGCGGTTTGAAGCCCAAAGCGGAGCCCAACAAACACCATCCGCATCCCAAATTCGCCCCCTGGCCCACACCGCTGCTTGCAGCTCCCCCGGGCGCTCGAGGGCTCCCATCGGTGGCTCCTGGAGTGCAGTCCTGCCGGGAAGGGGCTGCGGGAGGCGGGGGGCAAGCGGGAAGCAAAGAGCCTCTTTGGTTAATGAGGATGGAGTCGCTGCCGCCCTCGCTAAGAGGATGAAACTCTTAGCGCTTCCGACAGCCGTGCTGCGGCGGGGGGGCCCATCTGCCTCCCCCCGGGGCCACAAGCACCGCAGCCTGGACGGCACCGTGGAAAGGAGCGTCCGGCTGCGGGATTCACAGGATGCAGGAGGAACGGGGAGGATTCGAGCGCTAAACTCGCCACAAAACCCACTGCCTGTGGAAGCGGGAACCCTCCTACCCACGGGGGACGAGGGCTCAGCCTCCTGCTCCCCTCCATAGAGAAAATCATTCCCCCAGCCGCCTGGCCCATCATTCCTTAAGGAAGAAGAAGGAAAGAAGTGACCATGGACCTGCGTTTGTCCTCGCCATTGACACGGGCACTTGTACCACATGGCAGCAGGATAACGACACCCGTACGGCCCCTTCTGCCTTCCCAGGGAAGCAGGAGGCTCCAGGCGATGCCCGCAGCCTCGGCCCACACCACCCTCTTCCCCATTCCTGGAATTATGTCCACGGACAGGCGCGGACAAGGGTCCTTGCAAGGCGCCCTCCTTCCCATGCCAGCGCGGCTGGCTGGAGCTTTGCCAATCAATAGAGATCCTAATGCCTTAATTACTCTTCTGTAATTGCAGGCCATTAACCTGCAGACAGCTCCAACTCCTCCTCATCTCCTGGCGCTGCTGGTGCTGGCAGGGCTGCCCCTGCGCTCGCTGAGCCCGGCTCTGCGGTCACCGTGTCCCAACGGCAGCCACAGGGTCCCCACGCGGGGCTGCGCTCCAGGAGAGGCCGGAGGCACCGGATCCCATCCCACGGGAAGGTCCTGGCACTGAGGCGGGCACAGCTTTTTGGTGGCTTTAGGACAGAGCCCAAGTGTCCCCTGCTCCTGCCCAAGGAGCAGTCATGGAGCTCGGATGCGCGACGCTCCCGATCCTCCATGGAGCATCCCGGAATTCTGCTGGGAAGCAGGTTCATGGAGCAGGCACAAGCACAGCTATACGTGTGTGTACACGCCTATATCTATACGCCTATAGACAAGGGGGTGCACATATATAGAAACCCCGCTGCGTAGGGGCTGTCCCCACTGACCCCCTCCCTCCAAGCCGTGTCCCCTTGGCCCCAGCTGGGTTGACCCACGTGTGTCCATGGTGGGGGGCTCAGCCCCACACCTGCCTCTGCCCCCCAGGGACGGGCAGGCCAGAGGCCAGGGCGAGGGGCTCCCTGCGCGGGGCCATGAATTATGCAGGACGCTGCGAGCGGTTCTGCCTCGCCGAGCGCCCCAGGAGGGAGAAAAATAAATAAATAAATTAAAAAATAAAAAAAATAGAAGAATCCCCTGTGGAGGGAGCGGCGGGAGCGCGAGGCGGGAGCGGAGGGAGGAGCACATCCTAATGCAGAGATGCTGCAGTGGCTCCGGGCGCACTCGGGCGCGCTCGGGCAGGCGCAGCGCCGCCGCGCAGCCCCGCCGCCCCGCGCCCCGCAGCACCAGGTAAGC
>NW_020456276.1:1367249-1409010 GCF_003342845.1 Nothoprocta perdicaria | reverse complement strand
GCCGGGCCGGGCTGGCGGGGCCGCCCTGGGGCTGCGCGCGGGGCTCGGGGACGGCGCCCGCACCGGGATCCCGCCGGCGGCTGCGGGCCCCGGAGCTGCGGCGGGAGGCAGAGCCCGGCGGGAAGGGAGCGGGGACGGGGAAGGTTTCTGCACCGGGAATGGGGCCGCTTTCTGCACCGGGAATGGGGAAGGGGTTGGTTTCTGCACTGGGAATGGGGCTGCTTTCTGCACCGGGAAGGGGTTGGTATCTGCACCGGGAATGGGGAAGGGGTTGGTTTCTGCACCGGGAAGGGGTTGGTTTCTGCATCGGGAGTGGGGCTGCTTTCTGCAATGTGATGATTTCTGCGTCTCAGGCCAGGCAGGGGGTGCAGTGCACGGGGCCCCGAGGGGGTCCTGGCGCAAAGTCCTGGGCAAAACTCCCTCACCCTGTGCCCGCAAACAGCAGAGCGCCCATGGGCGCCAGGCGCTCGCCCTTCCCTGTGCCTGGCCCCGCGGGGTCCTGAGGATGGGGCCGACAGGCTCCAGTCCTTGTGAGAGCTCCCGAGCTCCCCCCATCCCTCCCCTGTCCTGCGGTGGCTCCCCCAGGGCCTGCAGCCCCCCCGGCCAGCATCCGCAAGGGCCCCAATCCCACCAAGGAGACACTAGTTGCTCCGAGGGTGGCAGCCGGAGCCTCCGCAGCCACGGGAAGAGCTGGGGCTGTTCCCAGCCCGGCTGCTCACGTAGCCCCAAGGCTCTGGGCTGGACCGGGTGCAATCCCTGCGCTTCCCGGGATCTCTCCAGGCACATCCAAGAGGAGCCCCCTGATACAGGGCAGAAGCGCAGGCAGCTACATGAGATTCAGGGGGGTTCTCTTCCCTCTCACGGTGGCTTCCACGCTACTTGTTGGGCAGCACATCATGCAAAGCATGCAGCCTTGGAACAGCTGCCAGTCATGCCCTGGAGCAAGGGAAAGGTAGGAAATTCCCAGGGAAGGAAAGCAGGAGGACACAGGCAGAGGAGACGCTGCACAGGGCAATTCCCAGAGCCAAAGATCGGGAGCTGCTTCTCTCGCAGCACCAGAGGAGCCCGAGACCAGGCTCATTCCTTAGGGATGGCTGAGAGGGAGAGGAATCTCCCCAGGCAGCAGCCCTGGGAGGGGACACAGGGGTGAGACGCACGGTGCAAAGTTGTTGTGTCAGCTACGGGCATAAGAAAACCCCATCCCCAGGGAAAAGGGGGCCCTGGGGATTCTTTAGGAAGTTTCCAGACTCTTTGGGCAGCTCGTGGAGCAGACAGGGATGAACTGGGACTACAGCAAGGGGAGGGCAGGGGGGCCCGGCAGCCAGGCATGGTCCCACGGGGCTGTTCCTGATCCGTGACAGCCCGATTCCAGCTGCCAGGCCCTCTGTCCGGCACCACTGGTGCTCAGCCCATGGCCACAGCCCAAATGGCCACCAAAAGGTCCCACGGACCTGGCCCTCGACCCATCTCTGACGAGCACCGCGAGCCCCGGGGCTTAAGGGGCAGAAGGGACGCCCCGATCCTTGGGAAGTGCCCCCAGAGCTCTGCTTTGAGGCCGTTCACTTCTGTTTTGCACAAAAATAGGTGGGTTTGGGAATTTGCGAGTCAGTCCTGGCAGACGGGGAAACACAGCAGGATGCCAAGCTGAACGTGAGCACCCAATGTGCAGGTGTCCCTGGCGCGCGTCCTCGCTCCCATTGCCACGGCTGCGGCTCCGGGATCCCTTCAGAGCAACATGCGGAATGAGGGAGAAGTCCCAGCTCCGGGGGGCACAATCCCTATGGCCGCCCCCGCGGCTCGGGAAACACCGACCCAGCCTAGAGCCATCTGGACCCTAAATCAGCACATTCCTTATTAGCACATCCCTTATTTATGGCACAGCCATAAATGCTGCCAGTCCCGCCCCAGGGAGCTCCCACAGTGGGTCCCTTCTCCAGGAGGAAGGGGGACTTTTTTTTGTGCCTATTCTTGTTTATTCGGAAGTGTTTTTTTTGTTTGTTTTGTTTTGTTTGGGTTTTTTTTTTTTTTTTTGGTGCCTATTCTTGCTTATTTTTAAGCAGCAGAGAGCAGCCTGGTACCGTGCAGGGACTCAGAATATTCCAAAACACTCATTTAACCAAAAGGGATGGCAGAGCTGGCGGCAAAGGGGAGGCCTTCCAGGAGCAAAACCAACGGGGTATCTCTACATGGTAGATCCCATTGTGGTCCTAGGAATACATGGGAGAGGATTTAAGCTTTGCTCTATAGGCTTGAGATCTTCAGTCTTTAAATCTTAAATCTATAGGATTTAAGCGCTGACAGAGGCATCGTGTGCCCATAGTGCCCCTGTCCCCTGCCAGGCATCCCCCATGTCCCGCTGGTCCCGGATGGCTCCGGGCAGGCTCTGCCTTTGCCGATCCCAGCTCCAGCCGCCCGGGCTTTCCGGCATCGCTGCGACAGCCGGAAGGTTTCCAAAATTCCGCCTTGTTTTCCCGTCTCCGATCCTTAAGGATGCTTTGCCCTCCGGCAGCGGGTCGGCCCCGGACAGGCTGCGTGCAGGTAGGGAGCTATTTATACCCCTGCCACATCAAAGCAGCCGAGCGGGTGACGCGACGGAGCCCAGAGCAGGGAGACGGGGGGGTCGGAGCTGCCGGCAGATACCCGGAGCCGTAGCCAGGATTCCCTACGCCCGAGACGGATAGATCCGCGATCCAGGTGGCGGCTGAGAGGAAGGGCTGGCAGAGAGAGGATTCACTGGAGGACAGGAGGGCGGCTGGAGGCCCGTCCTCCTGCCACGCGGATCCGCTCCCGGCCGCTTCTCCTGGAGGCCGGGACAGCCACGGCCTCCACGCCAAGAGGCTGCAAGGTTACGCTGAGCTACTGGCCAGGGCTTTGCAACCCTGGGCACTTGCAGGGGAGCAGCTACCAGTGTTTTGGACCTGCAGCTACCGGCAGGGCATCGTAGTTTGGATGGTAGCAGCCAAAACCAGGCGGGTAGCGAGGCGTCGGGGCGGACGTCCCCGCTCAAACACCCCAGTGCTAAACTGCAGTCACCTGGGGGCTTGTGCCGAGAGATTCTGAGCGCCCTTCCAGCTCCTATAGACTCGGGCTATGGATTGACAGGCTAGTGTTAAGCGAGAGCTTAGGCAGGCGTGTGCGGGCGGCTATGGGTGCCAGAGGCTCCAGCCCTCTTCCCTCCCCAACCCGAGCGGGCTCTAGGGCAGCGCCGGAGCCCCTTGATGCTCTCAACCCCCCCGAATCCGGGCAGACTCCGGCACGGATGTGCCGGGCAATTATCGAGAGGAGGCACTTAAGAGACCCCGAGGAAACAGAGCGGGTGCTCAAAGGCTCTGCCTTAATGCGGGAGAGACTAGATGGGTGTATTTTGTCCCCAGGTGAAAATGAGCCTGCTACTGCTGCTAGCAGGGGTTGTACATGGGCATAAGAGAGCAGAACCTGTGCTGTGTTGGACCCTTGTTTCCATGATGTGCCGTGTAACCCGCTGCTGAAACGTGGGCTCGGAGAGCGGGAGCGCACCGGCCACATCGGAGCCCAGCGCGGCAGGAAAGCGGCTGCAAAAGGCACGGGCTGGTCGGAGGAGACTCCTGCGCTGCAGTTCCAGGCTGCTCCCGGGATTCCCTCCCTGAAAAACAGCTTTCAGCGCCCTCAGGAGCGGGGTTTCCGCTCCCTGGCCTTCGGAAGGGATTTTCTCACACCTTTTTTGTTTTTTTTTTTTTTAATAACACAATCTAACCAGCCCCTTCTAGTGCCTGTTTCCATGGCTATGATCCCGAGTTATTCCAGCTGCTGAGAGCTTTGCAGGGCTGTGCGGGGGCCTGCGGTGCTGCCGTGGGGTGGGAATCACGGTGGGAACACCGGGAGCAAAAGAGAACAGAGAGCAACGGAGCTAAAGGAAAACAAACCCTGGCTTTTGGGGAAGCCGGGTTTTGGGGTCCAACATGCGCCCAGCCTCTCTCTTAACCACAGGCACAGCAGATTTCAGGCTGTACCACACTTAGGCTGGGATTCTGCTGCTCCGTCTCTAAAAACACCTGATATATTTTAAGCTATGGGCTCCTGGATGCAGGCAGGATGCTGGCAGCTGCTGCCAGGATGGGACATGGGCACAAATGCCATGGATATTTGCATCCATGGGATACAGCAGGGACAGGACACCCCAAAGCAGCTGCAGGGCACATGATGGGGAGCAACATAGGGAAACAGAGCCATGCTCAGCTCCCCACCGAGACTTAACACCCCAAAACTGAAACTTTTCCCCAGCATCTCCCCTCCCTTTCCTCTTTCCAGCACACTCCATGCTCTCTGCAGCAAACTGGGATAACAGAGAGGCCTTCCCAGGTACAATTTAGCTAGCGGGAATTAGCTAAAGGGCTGGGGGGATTTGCTCACACCTGGGGCTCCATCCTCCTCACCAGCAACCCGGAGCAAAAGCCCCTTGCTGGGTGGGCAGACAGGAGCACCCCTTGATGCCGGGGGTGCTGTGTGCTCATCCGAGGCTGCCCCTTCCCACCCCCAAATCCCCCCACAGGCACAAGGTGCGTCCCCCCTGCCAAACATTCCCCGCCGTCACTAACGCGCGGGCGGCTGGTCGCGAGCACCATCTGCTCCCTCGTAATGCCACGCGGAGACGGCCCCGCTGCTTCCTCGGAGCTCCCCGCGCTGTCCTCGCGCTGTCACCCCGGCGCCTGGGTGGTTGGTGCCACCCTTGCCCGGCTCCTCCGGGTGATGCTGGAGCCTACGGGTGGAACCTGGAGTTACCTGGGGCTTTGGGGGCGGCTCTGGGCTCCTCAGGACAAGAGGGACGTGGAGCTTCTAGAGAGGGTCCAGCGCAGCACAGCGAAGATGATGAAGGGACTGGAGCATCTATCGTACGAGCAGAGACTAAGCGAGCTGAGCCTGTGTTCCCTGGAGAAGAGACGGTGGAGAGGGGATCTGATCAATGTGTCCAAGTACCTGAAGGGGAATGTAGGGAGGAAGGGGCCAAGCTCTTCTCGGTGGTGGCCAGTGCCAGGACAAGGGCCGATGGGGACAAGCTGAAGCCCAGGCAGCTCCACGTGCCCGTGAGGAAGAGCTTGTTTGGGGTGAGGGTGCCCGAGCCCTGGCCCAGGCTGCCCGGGGAGGCTGTGGAGGCTCCTGCTCTGGGCATCTCCCAACCCGCCGGGATGCGCCCGGGTGCCCCGTGCTCTGGGTGTCCCTGCTGGAGCAGAGGCTGGGCGATCCCTAGAGGTCCCTTCCAACCTCAGCCATCCTGGGATTCTGCGACTGCAACCCAGGTTTCTGTGGATTTTTGGGGGGTTACTGATGAGATAGGAGTGATGGGAGGGTTTGAATCTGGTATTTGTATCTAAATCTAGCTCCTTGCCTGAGCACGGGCAGCTTTGTGAAAGGACAGATATGTTAGAGCGAAACCGTTTCACTGAAACTGGCTGTTCTGGAGAAAAACAAAGCGTACCAAACGCAGTGTGGGTTTTGCGAGCCAAACTCCAGCACAAATCCAGCCCTTTGCAATGATCCTTAATAAAAGGGATACTCACGGCTCAGGAGAAACTCCTAAATCACCCGCTGTCGGTGCCAGAGTCAGGATGCTCCTCATTAGGGAATGCTGCTGCACCAGGAACAGCAGCAGCACTTAAATGCAAATGCTCATCTCATCATCTAACCACAGGAGATTAAATAACACTCATTTCTCCTGCTGATAGATGGTGCTCTGCCTGTGCTGGCCATGTTAAGAGGAGCTCAGGAGCGGAGCACCCTGCTTGTCTCCCCCGGGCCTTGTGTCCTTGTGTCAGGGGAATCAGCGCAGCCGGGGACCCTCTCCAAAACACCCCGAATATCAAATATCAGCCCTGTCACTAGGCTGGTCCGTGGCACATCCACAATGACAATAAGGTCCCCCCTGGACTCTTTCCAGAGGACCCTTCTCCCAGCCGTGTTGCCCTGTTAAGGAGGGAGCCGCGGGTGCGGCAAGAGGCTCCGGGGAATTCAGCCTTCCCTAAAGCACTGCTTCCAGGATAATGGCTCGCTTTGGGCTCCCGAGGCCTCCGCGGGAAGCAGCTAATGGAGAGCACGCCTGTGTTGGGGAGCGTGCCCGTCCCTTGCTGCTCGGGGTATTAATGACCGCATCCATTAGCGGGGACGGATCCCCTTTCAGCGCCACAGAAGGCTCGGCAGCGACTGTCAAAACAGCCCGGGAAGAGGGGACCCAACAGCTCCCCGCGGACCCTCTGCTAATTAAGGGTAGAGAGCAGGCCTAAGTCGCAGATGCAAAGCACACGTCCCGCCTTGGAGCAGTTCGGAGGCAGGCGGGGAATTCACGGCTCGGGTCATGGTCTGCGGCAGCCCCGCGGTCACCCATGCGGAGGACATGTCACCCGTGACAATCGGGTGACAAGACGAGCAGGAACACACAGAACAATATCTGGGGGGGTACCTCGAGCAGCTACAACAGCAGCATTGGCAGCAATTGCTCCGCTGCTCCCTTCCACGTTCGCTTCCCAAAGGCCATGCCGGGAGCATTCCCTGCAAACCACGTTCCTAGGTTCTGCAGAGGAGCCCAAGCTGGATTGGGAAGGGCAGCCCAGCGGCATCTCTCCCTGCCTGCCTCTCCAGGAGCCCCTCTCTGCCACCCCCTAATAATCGGAGCAGACAAACAGAGCAGATGCAAAGGGTCAAAGGATGCAAGAGCCCGAGTCCGCCCAGAGCCGGGGATCAAAGTTGCGGATTATACAATAAATAATTAATCAATAACTAATTAAATAATTCAAATCAGCTTAATTTCCACAAGACAACAGCACTGCTCAGCCACGGGGGAGGAAGCCATGGTGGGAAGCTGGCAGAGGAATATACATGCAGGAGGGTATCGCCACTCGCCCGCCTGTTCCCTCACACTCGCATGCTGGGACAACTGGTTACACTGAAACACCCGGCAGAGGCAGGATGCAGTTTGCTCCTGTTCAGATCCGGCATCTGTAATTTGTAAAGGGGAAAGTGTGCAGTGTTAATAGGAGCAGGAGAGGGACGGGAGCAGCACCTGGTTACTGCTCCTCAGGGAGCTCGGGGGCTTTGCTGCTGCCCTCCCTCCCCAGGGAGGGTTTCTGTGTCCCCCGGACGGCCAACGCTCCCAACGCGTCTCAAATAACTCTGCAAATATAGCTTCAAATAAATCGCAAATAGCAAAGAAATCCAGCACCCTCCCGCTCCTTCCTTTCCTTTAAAAATGAGAGGAAAAATGAATGGAGGAGGGCAGAGCGACAGCGTCCGTCCGTGCACATCCCGGGTGCCGAGAGAGGACACGGAGCCTCAGAACACGGGGCTGAGGAAGGACTAACAGGAGGTGTCTTGATTTTAATATCCTGCTATGGGGCGCGAGGACAATTTCAGTGCTCGCTGCCCCTGGGCACGGTGACACACTGGTAGAGCAAGCAAACTGCAGAGACTTGGGCTAATTAACTTACTAATTAGCGCCGCGATGCTCCCGCCTGCAAGCCCACCCTGCAGCAGCGCGGGACTCTGCAGGGCTCCGTGCTGCCCGGAGCGAGCAGAAAGCTGGGCCTTGTCCCAAAGTGCTTACGAGGGAAGCACAAGGCACGGGAGAGGGAAGCAGGCGAGGGGGACGCAAGGGAACAATGAGGCACTGTTGGCCCAAAGGCCGTGGGTTCGGTGCATGGCGCGTTGCGGGCACGAGTCTTGTTGACATCAAGCGATTTCCTAGGACTGACTTAGTTCAGGGCTTGCAGAACAGGCAGCTTGCATGGAAATGCGGCTCAGCCCTTCACCTCCTCGTCTCTAAGCTGCCCAGCTGCAAGAGCAGCTCTCCCCTTCTCCCTGTGGCCAGGGACCAGCTCCAGCCTCGGGTAAGGGGCCGTTTGATCAAAATACTAATTTTGAAGGCAGTAAAATGCAGGCTGCGCTGGCCAACTTGGAAGATGAAGCTCGAGCTCTGGGATTTGGCCACTTCCAAGCACCAGGATGAGGCTGAGGATAGGGATGAAAGCCAGAGGCCAGGGGGCTTTTCCAGTCCCTGTGAGTTGCAGTTATCACAAGTCGTGCGCCGTATTTTGCTGCACTCCCCAATGCACCTGGGGTGCACAGGGGAGGGAAAGAAGGGCAGGGAGCAAAAGGAGGAGGAATCATTTCCCGACTGGAATTATGAGGCCAGAAAGGAAAGGAGATTCCTCTGACCCCTGTGCCAGCTGTGCTGGGCAATCATGCCACACAAATGTCCCCAATAACCCAATCGGCCTTTTTCCCTTCTCTTGCAGGGTTTCTGCCTCTGCATCTCCGTAGGGACGCGACCGAGCCGGCCGTAACGGAGCCCCACGATGGCAGCGGCCGCAGGAGCTCTTTTCACATCGCTGGCCGTCATCTCCTGCATGGGTGAGAAGAGGCCCCGGGTTTGGGGGAGCAGCTGGCCCAGGGCTTTCCCTGGGGGGTTACAGAGCCAAGGAATGTGCCATGTGCAATTGTGAACATCCAACATCTCCGAAATGTCCAACTTGTCCCCAAACACCTTGGAGAAAGAGCATAGGGATGATTGGCGCTGCAAAGAAGCCTCCACTTCCCTGGATTTGATATTAAGTGGGATGCAGGAGATGCAGGGGCACCGGAGAGGCCCTGGCCTCCCAGGGCTCCCCATGGAGCCACCTCATGCCCCAGCACATCCATGGAGGCTGCACCCCAGATACAAATATTCCCCCCCTTGTTCATCCATCAGGGATGGGTTTTGGATCCTGGGGAGTCTCGGGCACTTTGCAGGTCCCTTTTCAGCAGGGAGACATTTCATTTTCGGGCAGCTGAGAGGTAGATAATGTCTTCAAGCTAATTCATCATCCCAGGAAGAGACTGCCCGGCTGTCCTTATAAATATCTAATTACCTTTTAATGTTCTCTGGGTCCCACAGGGGGAAGAGGGAGGGGTGGCTGCCCTAGATTGGGAGGCAATTAGCCTGTTTGGAAATGAGTCTGACCCAAATCTGGTAGAGGGAGCAGGGCAGAGTTGGGCGCTCCCATTAACCAGCTGCGTTCACGCGACTTGGGCGCCCTTCAAGCTGAGCCCGTGAAAAATGACTCGGTGCGAAGCCCGAGGAGAGTTGTTTTCCATTGACCTTTGGCTCATGATGCAATGGATCTCGGAAGCCAGGCGGAAAGCGAGGGAAAGGCTCCCTGGGAATACGAGCAAGGAAGCAGGGACAAAATGATGCCAGCTCCAGCCAAGACTCAAGGAAATGAGTGGGAGAGGACGAGGCTTGCGGCCTCCGGGCTTGTTTGTCACCTCAAAGCAGAGGTAACTGTCCCCTCTCCCTGTCATGCCATGGAAATGCTGCCATCCCAGGGATACCAGAACGTTTATAGCGCCTAAAACGCACAGAGAAGATCCTCTGATGAACAAGGCTCAGGAAATCTCTCTGGCCTCTCTCCACGGAGTAAAAGCCACAGAAAATCCTGAAGTCTAAGGCTGTCCGAAGTGCTCTCCTTTCATTTCGCAGATAGCTGCTCCTCGAAAATAACACTTGGATTTGTGCTTTTCTTCTGCGTGTTCAGATTTCTTATAAAGCCAATTAATTTTGCAGCTCCCTCCTGCGCCAGGCTCCCGGCTGTGGTCACAGCTACAAAGCCTGGGAATTGCTCAATGGAAGCGTCGCTGCCAAGGCAGAGCAGGGAGCCCAGCTGCAGCTCTGGGGCTGTTTTCCTGGTCTCTGACACTGCCGTGAGGGACTCAAAATAAAGCAAAAATGCTCAGCCTCCTGAACACGAGAGTTTTCCAGGTGTGGCTTTCAGCACAGGCAGAGCAATAAAGGGAAATCTGAACTGACTGGGTCACTTGGCTCCCTGCAGATCGGGCCTGAAGACCTTGATTTTGTGTTTGTTTTATCCTCTACCCCAAAGACAGAGCCAGACGAAGGCACCTGCTCAGCTAACATGAAAAACGACAGTTCTGGAGTGACAGAAATAGCCCAGATCGGCTCAAGAGGACCAAGATTCAACGCTCTGCTTCATTCTCAGCCTTTAGTTCTAACCACATGCTGAACTCGTAGCTATTTATTACTTTAATCTAGCAGTTGTTTGCTTAATGAGTGAGATCCGGATATTTTACCCCAGCGCTACTCAGACACCTTGGAATTGTAGATGAAAGCGGGTCTGGACTTCTGGCATTGATTACAAATGAGGAAATCAATGGCAGGCAGTTGAAGTCCATAACCTTGGCAGGGAAAAGGGACAGCAGAGGAGAGCAACAGGGGTCCGGGCTATGGGTGGGATAAGAAGCAGGATGAGCTTAACTTGGTTTGACTGGGAAACAGCTTCTCAGTGAGGTCTCGTGGGAGTATTGATATGTATTTTATACATTAAACATAAATTATTTACTACATGCTACCCATAAATCTCAAAATGCAAAGCTGCTAAACCTTAATCCGTTCGCTATTAGCTACCAGAACACAATTAATACGCGCCTTTCTTATTAATACTGCATTGAATCATGATTATTTTAACTGCTAGCCAGCAGAGAGTTATCTCCAGCTGAGACCAGCCCAGCACAGCTGTTGCTGACCCGACGGAGAAAAGAGATTTCCAGCTCCCACTAATTTCTCCTTTGGGAATATAACTATCCTAGAGGGAAAGAAAAGGCACCTTCTTGGATCTGGAGAGGTTTTGAACCTCAGGACGAGGCTCCTCTTGTTTCTGTGCCGATGTTTTAGGAGAGGCTACGTATCCCGTAGGTCTGTGTGACAGCAGGGACCGTGAGGGTCCCTGTGTGCCGCTCGTTGCCGGTGTTTGGGAAGCGGGAGCCGCCGGAGCGGGCTGCAAGCAGCTGCAGGAGCTGCAGGTGAAGGGCTGATCCCGTGGGAGCCGAGCTGGCCTTTCCCAGCTGGAAGCTGCTCCTGCAGAAAACGTGGAGCCGCTTCCCTGGAGCAGGGACTGTGCTGGAGGGAAGGAGATGGATTGTAGGTTGGTGCGGCAGTTGGAAGGTGGTTATTAGGGCAATTACAAAGCACCGGGGCTGGCTGAGCACGTCCCAGGCTGTGCTGGGGAGCATCCTGATTTTCCTTATATAAGGAAAACTCCTCTTGGGCCTCTGCCCAATCCACACGTGTGTATAAAAGCTCAGAGTCAAAGCCCGTGTCTGCAAACTCCTAAGAAAGCTTCAAATCCCTCCCCAAAACACTCTCTGGGGCTGGGCCACCCTGACAGATGGGCTGGGATTTTCATTTCTCCTTCTTTTCGGCGGGACAGTTCTGATGGTGCCAGGGACAGCTGACAAACCCCAAAACGACGTTTTTTGTGTGTATGTGTGTGGAGAGGCTCAGCTGCTTCCCCCTCCTGTCTCGTGCAGTTTGCTGCCAAGCAGAGGGCGGCACGAGGAGCTACGGGCCGGTGTTCGAAGAGCAGCCCGTCAACACGCTCTTCCCCGAAGGCTCGGCCGAAGAGAAGGTCACGTTGGCTTGTCGGGCAAGAGCGAGTCCTCCCGCGACCTACAGGTGAGCTCCCAGCCTCCTCCGGCAGCTCCCACACCGGACATATCTCTAACTGGGAGCCCTTGATGTCCTCATGGAGGGCAACGAGCACTCACGCTCCCGGCGCTCTTGCAGGTGGAAGATGAACGGCACGGAGCTAAGGATGGAGCCGGATTCCCGCTACCGCCTGGTGGCCGGCGACCTCGTCATAAGCAACCCGGTGAAGTCCAAGGATGCCGGTTCCTACCAGTGCGTGGCCTCCAACGCCCGGGGCACGGTGGTGAGCAGGGAAGCCTCCCTCCGTTTTGGCTGTAAGTCCCATGTTGGGCTCCACGAGGTGAATGAAAGGCAGCCACGGGCTCTCTGGGGTTCCCCATTGATAAGGAGCTCGTCTGAGCATGGTACCCAAAATCATCACCTTGAGGATTCCCCCAGCACCTCCCATTAACCTGCAGGGGCGGTGGGAACGGATGCACTGCCAAGAAAGTGGGATTCTGGATCTCCCTCTGGAAGAGTGCTGAACAGACAGGCCTCAGTGTGGGGAGAGGAGCATTCCCGCCATTCCTTTGCCCCCTGGAACACGTTTTGTTAAAGCAGAGAGTCTGTTGAAGAGAAAACACACTCTAGATTTACTCTATTTTCTTGCCATTATGACAACCCGCCTTCCCCTTGAAATAAGCTAAGGTCCAGGTAAAAATGCACCAGTATCTCCAGCTGTTCTGTCCACGCCGAGCCAGGCTTCACCTTGCGTGCTTAGTCTTGCAGGAATTCTCCGCGGAAGAGCGGGACCCGGTGAGGATCACGGAAGGCTCGGGAGTGATGTTCACCTGCAGCCCCCCTCCCCATTACCCAGGTGAGGGTTTGCAGCTCAGCATCGCCGGGGACTGGGGGAGACAGGGCGTAAATGGGGAGAAACTGCAGAAACTTGGGGAGAAACTGCAGAAACTCAGAGAAGGAATAGGATCTAGTGCATGGAGAAAGCAAGTATGATCCAAGGAACAACTCGGGCTTAGATTGCTCTAGAAAGTTGCCCGTTAACCTTAATTCAGCTTGCGAGGACACAGGCAACTCGGGATTTTGTGCAATTTATCCCTCTTTTCCGCACAGGCTTGTCCTACCGATGGCTTCTGAACGAGTTTCCCAACTTCATCCCAGCGGACGGAAGGCGCTTTGTGTCTCAGACAACAGGAAACCTTTACATTGCCAAGACAGAGGCTTCCGACCTGGGCAACTACTCGTGCTTTGCCACCAGCCACATTGACTTCATCACCAAAAGCGTCTTCAGCAAGTTCTCCCGCCTCAGCCTTGCTGCAGATGGTCAGTCCTTTGAGATGATCATTAGGGCACTTGGTAAAATGCAAGATGAACCCCTCAAAGCCCACAAGCTCCACAAGGACACTCTGTCCTGCAGAGGTGCGGCGAAAGATAGTCCTTGGGCAGGGCGAAACGGATTGAGCAGGTAGGGAATTAAGGATAAATAGTTCTGAGATGTTGTTAAAAAGAGGCGTTTACAGACTTCAGTAAGAGCCATTTTAAAAGGCAAATAGAAACTTAGCCTCTCTCCTCCTAGAAATTATCCGAACCCATGAAGGTTTTGCAAAGTGGGGAACCCTTGCGGGTCCCTTTGTGCTTGAAGACCCCACATACATAAGGTGACTCAGAGCTCCTGAGCGGTGCTTTCCTTTCAGCAGATGCCAGGCAGTACGGACCCACCATAAAAGCCCGGTTTCCTGCAGACACCTACGCTCTGGCGGGGCAGATGGTCACTCTGGAGTGCTTTGCCTTTGGAAAGTGAGTCTCGTGTCCGTGTGGTCCAGGCTCGGCGGGAGGGCGACTCCTCCTATGCAGACAAGACAGAGTGGGGAAAGGAAGAGGAATGAAGCGGCCAAAGCAACTTGGGTTGCAAGCCAAGGGCCAGCTGGGGTGGGAGCAGGGTGGCTCAACAGAGCTTGGACTAAGTGTTTTGCACAGGACGGGTTGTCTGCCCTAGAGCTGGGCTTTATCTCCTGTCCTTTCGCACAGCCCCGTGCCCCGGATAAAGTGGAGGAAGGTGGACGGCTCGCAGCCCTCCAAGTGGATCGCCAGCGAGCCCCTCTTGCAGATCCAAGACGTGGGCTTTGAGGACGAAGGCACTTACGAGTGCGAGGCTGAAAACGCCAAAGGGAGGGCCACGCACCAGGGCCGCGTCATCATTCAAGGTAACACGTCTGAACACCCAAGTGCAACGAGGTGCCCCAGGGAATGGATGGAGCCGTTGGGAGCACCACAGCCACCTCTGCTGCTGCCTCCTCTCAGCCCCAGTTAGACCTAACACCGAGCCCAGCACCAAGCTGTGCACATCACTGATGTCCTTCCTCCATGGAGGAGGCTGTGGCCAGGATAGGGAGTCCTCCTAGCTTGCCCCGAAGCAGAAATAGAAAAAGAGAGGAAATCACAAATAGAAGCAGAGTGGTAAGAATCACATTTTGCTCTTGACTGAGATCTTCTCCAAGCTCGGGGTACCCGCCCAAGGGTTAATGCTTGGTGCTAATAATCAGATAGAGTCAAACAGCAAACTTAATCTGGTTCTTCTAGCCCATCCCCAATCTTTCTCAAAGTTCAGGGCTGCTGCCTTAAAAAGAGCAAACTTAATATTCTCCCATAAATCCGGATTCTGGCACGATTTTGTGCACTCCGCAAGGCCAATGGCAGCCAGGCGCTCAGAGGACTCAGCCTGGCAGAAGGCAAAGGCTGTTCCTGTGGCGAAACGCAAACCCACAAAGGGATGCCAGGGCGGCCGGGATGGCACCGCGGGTTCTCCCGCCCGCCTGGCACGAGCAGCCCCTTACCCGATGCCCTCGGCTCTTGCTCCCCGGCAGCTCAGCCGGAGTGGCTGAAGGTGGTGGCGGACACGGAGGCCGACATCGGCGCGGAGCTGCGCTGGAGCTGCGCCGCAGCGGGCAAGCCGCGGCCGGCCGTGCGGTGGCTTCGCGACGGGCACCCGCTCAGCTCCCAGGTACCGCGGGCGGCGGGAAGGGGGGCTCTCCACGGCTCAGCGCGCTGGCCTTCCAGACCCTCCGATTCATCTCGGCCCTGTCCTATGAGCCCCCATTTCTACCCCGTGTTCGCCCATGAGGCTGCGGAGCTGACCCCCTTCTCCCATCGCTGCCATCCATCGTTTTCCATGCAGCTATGGGGACTGATAATCAATATAGCCTTGTGCCTGTCTTCGTGTGATGTTACTGCTCAGGCGCTCACAAGTCTTGGCAAAGAGAGCACAGCAATGTGGGGTGGATACCCGGAAACCCCACAAAAAAAACAAGGCATAAGAGTCCGTAAAAGTCTCTTCAAACTGGCTGACGAGTCTGGGATGAAACTCAACCCTGAATGCCCAAGGCTTGAGTTCCATTTTGTCACCCTCCCCTAATGAGTTGATCCTCTTGTTTGCACAGAACCGCATCGAAGTGAGCGGTGGAGAGCTGAGATTTTCCAAGCTAGTCCTGGAGGACTCTGGCATGTATCAGTGTGTGGCTGAGAACAAGCATGGCACAATATATGCAAGCGCTGAATTAACAGTGCAAGGTAACTTCTCGTTTCCCAGGCTTTCAATGGGACACTGAAGCGTTTTGTTCCTCTTCCCAATATACTACGCTTGTCATATCAGAGTATGATAAAGGCAGACAAAAACTGCTTCACTCACCATTGAAATGTAGTTGCTGGCTCAGCAAAGCACTCTGCAACCCTTCCAAAATTTGAATGTTGTGTAAATTCAGCTATGCCAGGAGAGCACAAGGACATCTGGTTTAGCTATAGAAAGTGGACAGGAGCAGTACAAGCTCCCTTGCACTAAACAACCTCTTTTTGGGGGAGGAAATTGTCCAGAGAAGAGTTCAGCACCGTTCAGCTTTGAGGGATGGTGCCTGGAACTGGGCTCATTACACCCATTAGTCTGACAGTTTATCTCCTGTTGGTCAGCAGATGTTAGAGGGGAATGAAAAGCTCTAAGCATCAACTGCTTTAAGAGTAGAATGAGAGGCCACCAAGCCCTGTGGCTTCTCTGCAATTCCAGGAGGAGCTTTAGGTGAGCTGGACATCTGCACCTGCACCAGGTGACTCTGGCCAGGATATTGAAGGGAATATCCTCTACATTTTCCAAAGCAGCTGTTCTTGTGTCTCTCGAAGACCTTGCACTTGTTAGGGTCACGGCACCATTGCTAAGTATGACACACGTGTCATACGCCTTGGCAAGCAGCAGAAACCCCGTGGCGTTTGGCAGCAGGGGCCTCGCTCCATCTCGCTCACCCCGATATTGCCATGCTTCTATTACCGAGTCATCTGGCAACAAATATAGCTAAAACACAGTGAAACACAGCTAAAACCACTTCTTGCAGCACGGTTTTCTAACCAGCTTAATCCTCTTCTTCTCCCATAGCCTTAGCACCCGATTTTAGACTGAACCCTGTGAAGAGACTAATACCTGCAGCCCGAAGCGGGAAGGTCATCATCCCATGCCAGCCAAGAGCAGCACCAAAAGCCACCGTGCTCTGGACCAAAGGGACGGAACTGCTCATCAACAGCAGCAGGTAGCAGCGCCAAGGCAGCTCCTGCCTCCAAAAAAAAAGCTGAAATCACCTCTTTTCTTGCCACAAGTGTGCTGCTACACCCCTAAACACACACAGTTTGCTATTCCTCTGGCTTCTCCTTTAAGGATGCTTACATAACATCTTGCAGTCCTATCTTTATCACCAATTTCTCTAAGATCAGCAAGAACTGACAACTGCTTGTCAGGCAGCGAACAGACATTTTAACCTTCCTTCTTGTTGCGGTGCTTCTTCCTTTCCAGGGTGACTATTACCACAGATGGCACTTTGATCCTCCAGAATATCAGCAAATCTGATGAGGGAAAGTACACCTGCTTCGCCGAGAACTTCATGGGCAAGGCCAACAGCACGGGAATCCTCTCTGTGCGAGGTAGAGACGCTTGGCTTGCTTTGGGGTCAAACATGAAGAAAGCTACGACGTGAAGAGAAATGTATTTTTCCTCTCCTTGTCCTCCCTAAAAGTAATTCTGGGAATCTGGGTCATTTCAGCCTACGGGACAACAGTCCTTCTACTTGAAGGTACCTCCAGGTAGAATGATCTGACCGGCCATTCCTTTCCCCCCAACATCTGGTGCTTGGGGAAAACTATTTCCTTTTCCCTGCCAGTGTAGTCCCTTATCTCCCTCTTGTAAAACTACAGATGCTCCTTGTTAGGGAGTGAAGAGAAGTTAGAAAGTTCATTTGGATGCTCCAACACAAATCTGTGTGCTAACTGCCCCTCTCTCTGTGGTTTTCTCTCCGCAGATGCCACCAAAATCACACTGTCACCATCCAGTGCTGACATCAACGTAGGTGAAAACCTGACTCTACAGTGTCACGCATCCCATGATCCAACTATGGACCTGACCTTCACCTGGTCACTCGACGACCTCCCCATTGACTTGGACAGGTCGGAGGGGCACTACAGGCGAGCAAGTGTGGTGAGCTGAAAGGGCAATTATGCGTCATGAAAAAGGCCACAAAACTAAAGCTTTTTTGTTTCCATGTCAAATGCTGGACTGTGACCAGCCGTGATCTAATGCTGTCCTCACTGCCTGTTCTCTTCTCCACACAGAAGGAAACTATTGGGGACCTGAGCATCTCTAACGCGCAGCTAAAGCACTCGGGGCGATACACGTGCACAGCGCAGACCGTGGTGGACAGTGCTTCTGAGTCAGCTATGTTGACTGTGAGAGGTAATTTCTCTGCTCCTCGTAAGTCCAAAGCAACAGGATAGTCCTTGCAAGGTATTAGCACCATCTTCCCTGTTGACCTCACGTTGGAATTTGGATGGGATAGACCTTGAAAGCTTTGGAAGAGGCCAAAAAATTGAGGCGAGACCTCCTACCCTCCAGAGGAGAGACATCTGCTCTTAATTTATGACTTTGAGAATTAAAAATACCAAAAAAAGACCCAAATTGCTGCCACAAAATTAACACGTCTGTCTGTCTGCCACCATCTCAGGACCTCCAGGCCCACCAGGCGGGGTGGTGGTGAGAGACATCAGCGACACCAGTGTCCAGCTGAGCTGGAGCCGCGGCTTTGACAACCACAGCCCTATTGCCAGGTACCTCATCCAGGCCCGGACCCTGCTCTCCGGCAAGTGGAAACAAGCACGGACCAGTAAGTGTCCATAGGGCCACAGCGGAAGGGGCTCGGGGTGGCACGTCCTTGCTCCGCATCCGCCAGCTGCCACTTGCTCTATCCGCTTTCTTCTCGTGTTATTGGATTATATAGATCCTGCAAACATCGAGGGCAACGCAGAGACGGCCCAGGTGGTGAACCTCATCCCCTGGATGGACTACGAGTTTCGGGTCTTAGCAAGTAACATCCTTGGAGTTGGGGAACCAAGTTTACCCTCCAGCAAAATCCGTACCAAAGAAGCAGGTATGTGGATACCATCAGAGATGGAGACAGGAGTTAGGGATGTCCTTTCCTCCACAGTGGGGAGCCTGGCTCGAACCTTGCCTTTGACACAGCCAGATCATCATCTAGAGGGCTACACAGCAGGGGCCACCACAAAATTGGGGGTCAATTTGCCTGTTTACGTGTCAAAGTGCCAACTTTACCATGAAACTTCACCAATACATGAAACCATTTGAACAGGTCAGTTGTAGAAATAAGACCAACGTGAGTTTCCAGTGCTGTAGCTTCTGAGCAGCAATGCCTGGAAGCCCCATATTGCTTAAAGAAAGTGACTTTCCCATTAAATAGCTGTTCCCGCCATGGAGATAGTATCCAATGCTGCTTGAACGTGTAATTAGAAGGGATGTAAGAACAGCAGGAGGAATGCTCTGAATATATGGAATGCATATTAATTCCTTTCTAATAAAAGCTCTCCCACATATTGCTGCTTTTGTGCTCGATTCTCATAGTTTGAGAAATGCTGTGGCTAAATAAACGCAGCCAGGGATAAGTCAGTGGTCACAGGAGCTGGCGTTTTGTAACAGGTCCAAGTCTGGCTAATCCCAGGCCTGGCAGAGTCCAGCTTATTGTCATCACTAACCTTTTCTGCTGCTTCTTCCCTTTTGGGGTCTCCAACAGCACCTACGGTGGCACCATCGGGGCTCAGCGGAGGCGGAGGGGCTCCCAACGAGCTCATCATCAACTGGACGGTAAGTGAGCGGCAGCACCGGCCTCGGGAGCCGGGATGGGGCTTCCCGGGAATCACCTTGTTCCAGCTGAGACACCAACAGAGCAGGAAGAACCGCGGGGTGACATCGAGCCAAGGCTGGGCTTGAGCAGCAGCCCAAAGCCCTGCTCGTTGCAAGGGGATTTGCGCAGCCACCACCCGGGGGGACCCGCAGGGGACAATTTCCTTGGCTGTGGATGGAGATGTTGACCCAGAGCCACGGCTCCTCTTTGCCCCATTCCCAGCCCACGCTGCGGGACTATCAGAACGGCGACGGGTTCGGCTACATCCTGGCGTTCCGCAAGAAGGGCACCCAGGGCTGGCTGACGGCCCGGGTGCCGCACGCCGAGTCCCTGCACTACGTCTACCGCAACGAGAGCATCGGGCCCTACACCCCCTTCGAGGTGAAAATCAAGGCGTACAACAGGAAGGGAGAGGGACCAGAGAGCCTCACGGCCATCGTGTACTCTGCAGAGGAGGGTAAGGAGGGACAGCAGGGAACCTCCCGTCTCCAGGGCTTCGTCTGGCAATGGTGGCGCCGTCAAGTCTCTGCTTCCAGGGGAGTGACTGGGCTGTCTGCATCCAGAAAAAGGGGTTTATTCCCTTTTCTTGCCTTTTTCAGAACCCAAAGTGGCTCCTTCCAGAGTTACCGCCAAGGCCGTCCTGTCCTCCGAGATGGACGTGTCCTGGGAGCCTGTTGAGCAGGGAGACATGACCGGAGTGCTCCTGGGCTACGAGGTAAGAGCTGTCACCGCAGCAAGGGACACTGAGCCAGGAGCCAGAGCCCTGCGCAGCAAACACCTCCATAACGTGCACAGAGAGGAGCTAAAGGATTTCCAAAGATGAAGGAGGATGACAGCACGAGGCCCTCAGGGGACCAGTGTTATTGCTGACAAGAGATTAGCAAGAGAGAAAGATCCACTCTTCTCTACCTGCCTTTCCACGTGGGTTGTGCCTTTGTTCCCAGGCCCATGCTGAGCAAGACACAAAAACAAAACCCAAGGGATCTCCAGCACTGGCCGTGGATGGAGCGGGTTTGCAGGTGTCTTCATCCGCCCTGAGCCCACTTCATCCTCACCAAACCCACCTCGCTCTTTTCTATGTAGATCCGGTACTGGAAGGACGGCAACAAAGAGGAGGCTGCTGACAGAGTGAGGACAGCAGGACTGGTCACATCTGCTCACGTAACAGGCCTAAACCCCAACACCAAATACCACGTGTCAGTCAGAGCCTACAACCGCGCCGGCACCGGGCCCCCCAGTCCCTCCACCAACACCACCACAACGAAGCCCCGTGAGTGAGCCCCGAGCACCCCACGTTTGCACGTTGTGCTGCCCTGGGCAGATGTTTCCTCCAGGTGATCCTCAAGGGCAGCTCAGGCAATGCTCAGCCAACTGACCGGCTTTTACAGCCAGTAAAACAGGAGTCCCTGGATTCGCCTAGGTCAGCCTCGCGCTCTGTGCATCACTTTCCTGAGAAGATCTGTCCTCAGTCAGAGCCGTAAAGAAATATTTTGAGCCCCACACAGAGAAAATATCAGTTTTTTGTATGTGAATATATGTGCTTTTCCTTCTTTTCTATATGGTGCTTGTTTTTTATTTTAAACTAGCCAATGGCAGTGCCACCAACCCTTTCATCTAGTCAAAGTGACCTTAGTGACAGTTGTAACCCACAACAACCTCCTCACAGCTCCCTGCCTCACTGACTATCTGGCCTGTTTTGTGTCTCCCAGCACCAAGGAGGCCACCAGGCAACATCTCCTGGACTTTTTCGGGGTCTACAGTCAGCATCAAGTGGGACCCGGTGGTGGCCCAGGCAGATGAGTCTGCAGTTACAGGGTACAAGGTACAGGCAACACGTAGCAGACCACCTCTGACGTGTGTCCTCAGGGACACGCGTATGTTCTCAGTGAACATAAACCTGCCTCTTCCAACAGATGCTCTACAGGAAGGATTCCCACTCTGCTCCCACGCTGTATGTGGCCAGCAAGAGCCGGATCGACATCCCGATCCCTGAGGACTTCACCCATGCCTTCGTGCAGCTCAGGGTGACAGGGCCTGGCGGAGATGGGGTCCCAACAGAAGTCCACATCCTCAGGAACAGTGGTACGTATGTGTGCTGCTTCCCTGACACATCCTATGCACCAATTCTCATTTACAGGCTGCTTCATTGGTGAAGGAGCTTGGATAGAGAAGCTATTTTTAACGACTGCTCGTTACCCTGCCATCTACTACCCCAGTTCCTTGATCTGTAGTGATTCAGTCGTAACTCCAGACCAAACACCATGGTACTATAACTGCCTTTATGCTTTAAAATTCCACTTTCCATTCTAAGAACACGGGCAAACATCCTACCCCAGGGTTTTATGTTGGGTGTCTGGAATTAGTCTCTGTTTCCCTCATGCCCGTCACTTAAAGGATCTTCCAATGCATTCCTCTCCAGCACTAAACCCAGGATTATCCAGTTGCCCAGTTGCTCCTCTCTTGCTGCTTTTCTTTCAGGCACAAGCATGATGGTGGAAGACTCCGTGACCAAGCCCGTGCCACACGTCATCGTCATCACAACCAACTCTCTGGTCATGCTGGCCCTCATGGGCTACCTGGGGCTCTGATGACCGTCCCCGCGACCGGGACTCCCGCACACGCTTCCTCCAAAGCTGGTGGGGAACGACTTGGCATTTGGCTGTTTCACCGTCGAGTTGGTGCCACAGCGGCGCTACGGAGACAGGATTTGACAACGTTGTATTAAGAGAGGAAGAAAGAAACACCCTTTTTTTTTTTTTTTTTTTTTTTTTTTTAAGAATATAAGATTTCATACAAGATATGGGTCTTTAACCAATCAGAACATTTTTGAAGAAATGAGCAAAGCAAAGAAGAACTCTACAGGAATATTGAGAGCCGACTGTCCCATACACTGTACCCAGTAGGTTTTCTGCCTTACGAAGCCATGTACTAAAATAATCAGACTGCTCAACCTGATTTTTTTTTAATATATGCAGTGTATTTTGTGGGGTGGGGGGAGAGGGAGGACGGGGACTGAAGATTTCAAAGCGATCGGCATGTTTCATACCAACCCCAATCCCAGCCATCTCAAAGGAATTCTGGGACAGGATTTATTTCCCCATTATATGAGCCAAATCTTGCAGCAACCAGCCCAAGGAGATAAAGCCACAAGAGAAACTGATCTCCCTCCTGAAGGAGACGGGTGAATACAAGAGTTTAAATGGCAAAAGTCTTTTTTTTTTTTAATGACAATGGTGTTAACTTGCGACCCCAGCCTGTTGTTCATATCAACTGCGATGCTGTGAGGTGCAATGTTCAATATTACCCATATCCCACATGCTTTGGGGGTGTTTTTGTTATATTGTTGGCTTCTTTTCTTATTGCTTGGGGAGGAGGGGTAAGCAAAAAGGTGACGCTCTACTAGAATGCACCGATTTGGAGTGAACAAACCAGCTGATAAAAAGGTTTTAAGATTTTTAATGTCTGCAAGTACAGAGAGGATCTTAAGGAAGAAAAAAAAAAGAATATTCCATAATTTGAACAGGAATTGGAGACTCAAGGAAGCTTCCAATGAGGCAACAATGAAAATTTGCACTTGGGCAAACTCATCTCCTCACTATAAATGGCTCCACCGAGCCAAAGCACCAGCCTCAACTTGGGACCACAGCTGAGATCCCACCAAGAAGTCAGGCTGGTTTTTGGGTGCAAGGTTCGGAGCTGACACCCCAAAGATGTATGGGGAGACGGAGGAGCACCAGTACCTAAAGTGGTTGGGGAATAGTTGTTGCGTATTAAAATGCACTTGTCTCATGGTGAAACAATCAAGCAACCAAAGTTAACGAGAAGCTGATTTACAGTGTGGGCTGGTTCTTTCCAAGCTCTTCCAGGGATACCCACTTGCCTCTACTTTCTTCCAACACTGTTGACAACACTGCCGGCCTAGAGATCTCAGTTTTGGCGTGTTTACCTAACAAAGAGCCACATTTGCACAACTGTGCAATGGGAAGGGGCTGGCGAGCAGTGTTGGAGCTAAATACCAGCTCCTCGCCCTGCCCGACCTCACTGAACAGGCTAGTTCAGGAGGCTTCTCCCACCTCCTTCCTGGCCACGGATAGCCTATCCTCCTGGGATAACACCAAGGAATTGTGCCAATAAACGGCAGGCTCCAGGGCTCCAGTTTCCCTGGCGAGTTGTTGCACCCGTGAACAGCAACACGGCCCTGTGGTTCCGTTCATCCCAGCAAGCCAGCAGACAGGAGCACGTGAGCTTGAACCAGCCCTTGTTTACGAGCTGCAGCTCATCACCAGCCTGGCCCTACTCTCAGACACGGCTCATGGGCGGCTTGCTCTAGCTAATCTTTTTAAAACTACTGTCCTGGACCCTAGTGAGCACTTAAGAGCTTAGGGACATAAATCCCTGGCTTCCCAGGGGAGTTTTGTCCTATTGTACTTACATACAGCAGCCCACTACAACCTCGGAGCATCTGGCGGGCGCCGGTGGTGAGGAGGTAACGGCACGAGGAGGATTGCAGGGCGCGATGCAGGGCCCCTGTGTGCTTAGCAAATAAGAAAAATGCTTTAAGAGACAAGAGACATTTAGAGGGCAGCTGTGGGGAAAAGAAAGAGCAGCTCGTGGCTTCCGGTACAAATAATCCTTGGGATAAAGTGGGGAAAAACTAGCAGCTCCCACTGGTTCAGTGCAGATTGAGGCAGGGGTGGAATCACCAACCCCAGCCCCTGCTCGTGGCTGCTTCACATCACCCTGCAGCTCCACCAGGAAATCTCCAGTTACTCCCTCCCTGGCAGGCTGTAACACTGCTTTTTGAATAACGTCTTACGTATAAATTATATTTTTGTATGATTTCAGTTTCTGAGGATTTTAAAGTATTTTTTATTGATGTTTGGAAGCTCCTTTGGCGAAAGGTTTTCTGTTGTTAATAGTTCAGCCTTTTTGTTATCGCGTCACCTCGCTCTTGCTAGGCCTTCCACCTTTCTCCCCCAAACAATAAAAGGAAAATTAGGAATTCGGTGTTACTGAAAACAGAGCAAATTAGGGCTTGGACAACATTTACCTGATTGATATGCAGAGCTGGTGAGATGAGAACACGATGAGAACATTTAGGAGGCATCATCTGCCTGGAGCTCCAAGCACCGCGGGATGACTTGGAGCAGCCCCAAGGGAAACGCGGACGTTATTTGGCAGAGAAGCAGACGAAAGCAGAAGGATTTAAGGACGTGCCTGACCCGAGATGCAGAAACAGGAGTCAAGCCAGGCCTGATGCTGCTAACATTCTGCACGGTGGCACCACGGATAACCCCGCGGTAGCAAAAGGCTGCTGCAAAATGCAAGGACAGAGATTCGGCATCAGTCTGGGTCTAACCACGCAGCCCACGCGACACCTCTTAGTGAACCTGCTCTCACAGATGCTTCCAAATGTGTCTGGCAACACCAGCAGCTACGCTCGTTTCATTTACCCTTGCGGTGTTGGAAAACAAGGGGCTTTAAAACAACATGGTAGCCAAATGCTGCAAAGCCACGGGGTTTTAATCAGCAGCAATTTGCAAGCTCGGAAGGTTAATGTATTTTTCCATACAGCTCTTTGTTCAACTAGATCACAGGCACATCGTATAAAAGAAGGGGCAAATTACACGAGTTGGCTTTTCTTTGTTTCAGTTAGCACTGCTCTGTATTGCAAATGGACTTGCAAATATTCTAATATGTAAAATACAAGGACAACGTTTTCTAAAACCTTTAAGTGACTTGCAAGTAGATCCCCTTGAATGTTAAATGGCTTGAATTCGAGGTATGCTTCCTCTTTGAAAAGATAAAACAGTATGTTTGAGATTAGTAGCATCACCAATACACATTTTAAACCCACATTTCCACGTCCAACTTATTTTTGGCCTGAATTTTTGCAAGATTTTAAGCCTTATGCATGCACTCAGAAAGATACACACGTAGACTCCACCTCCACCTACACAAGAGCTGCAGAACAGGTAGGCATGGGGCAATACCATAGTGAAGGAGAGAGCTTATAGGATGGTAGTAAAGATCTTCCAATATCAGCAGATGGCAAAGGGCAAGTTGAGGCCTGGTGGTTAAAGGCTCAACAACGCACTCGGCACCAACGAGCTCGGATTTAGACGCCCTTAAGGGAGTTTGTTGGATTGACACTATTGCACTAAGCTGCACATCAGTCTCCCGCCTCGTTAAGAACCCCCTCGAATTTAATTATTATTATTAGGGCATCTCCCACCCAGCGCTAATCACCATCCGGGCACTGCACATGGCGCTTCTGGTTTGAGCTCATCTGGGCTAAATTCAGCACCAAGGGCCATGGGGTTGAAGCAGGAATCTCTCTGATTCCTGCTTCCATGGCTTTGCCCAAAGAGCACCGGGATGTCTCCAGCATCGCCCTGGGCAGAGGAGGGTCTCTGATGCCACCTGCAACACAGCAGCAAAGCTTTCCCCATCCATACCAACCCTCCCCACACAGCAACAGGACCGTTTTCTTCTCACCGATTTTGCTGTACGGGATTTTTTTTTTTAAGAAAAACAACAGAAAACATTGTAAACATACTGTATTTCCTACAATTCCAGTTATTTATTGGCTACGGTAGCACGCAGTTCGTAAATAAAGATCCTCTGAGACTTTAGACAACTCCTGGAGTCTGCAGTACTTGTGTTCAAGCCTTCCTGGCCCAGGGTCATATTTTTCCTCCTGGTTTTTAAGTGCAAACATATCCTTGCTGAGACTCCATCCACGTGGAGCTGAACTCCTTGGCAAAAGTTAATTTAATTAAGACGGGGTAAGCCCTAATTCCATCCTATGGGACAGTGATAGCTACCAAAAAGAGGCGAGACTCTCCTCGGTGCAAGGAATTGCTGGTTTTAAGGGGCTAATTAGGTATATTCACACAGTGTGACCTGCCTGCCTAGCATCCCAATGCCTAGAAACTAATGCTAGGAAACTCAGGCTGGAAATTTCACGCAGCTTATTAGCAGAAAGGGTAATTGGCTTGGTAAAGCTGACTGGGACAGCTTGTGAGGAGCTTCATCTCCGATCGCGGGTTGTGCGTGAAGACTGGAAGTGTTTCAGAAAAGCGGGATTAGCCCCTATAGCTCCCAGGCTCGCCCAGGTCGGCTTATGTGGGAGGAAATCACCCCCTTCACGGAAATCCTTCCCTCCACAGGCTCTAATTCCATAAATCAGCTCACAAGGAAGAATCAGCGCACAAGAAAGACACCACATCAACCTGCAGACGTGTCGCACGGAGTCTCGCCTCAAGAAAGGCCAAGGGGCCACTTTTTGCTCAAAGAGCAGCAAAAAACTCTTCAGAATATAGGCATTCCAGCTCTGAGCCGATTTCCAGGACAAGCCGTGGCTGGTCACTGTCCTTTGGGTGCCACAGAAGCACCTCGCAGCTCCGGGCACCGGCTGCAAAGGGAGCCGGGGGGCTCAGGCCTCGCTGCGCCTCTCTGAGCAGGGCTCTGGGCTCGGCTTTGCTCCTCCAGGCCATTAATTAGCGCGGGTTTTTCCGCCGCGATGGCTCCATGAGGCAGAGGGAGCCTCATTAGGGGAAGCAGCAGGGAAGGGCCAGGCCTCAGCTGGGTCCCCCTGCCAGGGCCCTGCTGCTTCCTCACAAACCATCATCATCTGTCAGCGCCGAGGGGCGCTCGGAGCAGATGGAGGCACTGCTTCCGACCGGGATAACCGCTCCCGCCGGGAAGGCCAGCAGGCCTGGGCACACCGGGAGGCCACATGCATCATTCATGTGCATCCCTGCTGGTTTTTTCCAAGGAAAAGGGCTAGGACAGGCCGAATGTGACGAGCACACAAGGACTCACGCGTGTTTAAGGACGGATGAGGATTCTCCGTGTTTCTCAAGAACAGGTTTCCTTGCACGGGTTGGGGGTACGAGGGGTGAATCTGGGAGGACTGAAGCCAGATTTTCAAAAGAATTCAGGGTGTAATATTTGAAAATACTTGAGATCTGCCTAAAAAGGCCTTTATTGGCGCCCAGTTGCTGTTTAAGATCTGTTGATTTATTGACCCTGGCTGAAGCCAAAGACAAAACCTTCGTTAAGGAAGAAACCTTGAACGAGGCGAAGCGCAGCAAGGAGCTCCAGAATCACAGGGTGGCTGGGGTTGGAAGGGACCCCTAGAGACCATCTAGTCCCTATCAAAATACTGCTTAAGACAGGTGTTACAAATACCTAAAGCAATTCAAACATAATTAAACCAGGAAAAATCAAACTGCAGGACTTTGGAGTGGGCCTACACGCTTTGTTTGCTGAGATAACTGTTGGAATTCCATAAATTGATGGAATGAGAGAGCTGAATGGAGAAAAAATACACTAAGAAGAAGTGGGAGGAGAACAAGGGAAGATAAACAGGGAGGTGAAGGGAAAACCACGTTGAGACAGAGCCTGAGGACAGACCTGGGGACGGCAGGGACAGAAACGACCTTGCTGCGAGGTAGCAAGTCCCGCAGACGTCCCAAACAAGGGCCAGGTTTTCCTTCCGATTACATAACTCACAACAATTCTACCTCTTTTGAACAATATTTCACAAAAATCTTGAAGAAGTTTGGCCCGAGAAACAAACCAACAATTCTCTGAACTAAGCACAAAACGAGCTCCTACCAGCCTACATTTGATTCAGCACATTCTAATTTAGAGTTAATTAAAACACTGCTGCTTAGGATTAGTGCTACAACAGCAAATTCCTTTTTCTGTACTTGACCTAGGATGACACATGACCTAAAATAATATTTAGCATCACTACTGCTTTATACATGTGTTCCAGGCCTAAGCTGGTATCACCTGAGATGTACAAAAATGCACATATTTATAATGTATTTTGTGGCAAAAGTCGCTACCCAAAAGCTGCAATTTCCTTGGGAAAAAAAAAAAAAAAAGCATTGTGGAAAGGGGAGACTGACTTCTGAATTTTGCTCTTTTTTTAATATTTTCCCACTATTTTTCAATCGATTTTTCCATTCTGTTGTAAAAAGCTCAGAAATATCCACCTAGGAAAAGTACTTTAAGAAAAGCAAAGGCCTGTGAAGAAAATTATCCCCTTTCTAGTTACTTCTTTTATCCTGAGGCTCAGGAACGTGCAGGAAACGAGACACCAAATAAATGAGCTGAAGGGAGAGGAAAAGCAGCGCGGGAGGAGGAGGAGGAGGCAGCGAACATGAAGGAGGAAGCAGGGAACACGAATGCAGTGAATGCTGCGGTGCTTGATGCAGCTCAGATCACTGAACTGCCTCAGAAAACTGCAGGAAAGAGTAAACGAACAGATCGATGAGCAGAGGAGGCAGAAGTCGGACACATCTCGCTGCAAAAAGCAGCATATGGTCCTTGTTTTCCTCTTTGTTGCTTTCAAATTCCAGCAGTTAGAGCCATCTAGTTATTCAATTTGGATAAGCTTTGCTAGCTAACAGCAATAGAAACAGCTGCCCGGGCCCCTCCATTCTGTTATTGCCTCTTTTCTTTGCAAATGATAATGTCATTAGCAAATTGACTTCCTCCCTCCTGCAATCTGTCTGGTTTGAGCAGGGAGGGCACTAATGGCTTCCTGACACGTAGGACCATCAGCAGTCCTAGGTCCACGTAGGTCCACCAACAGGACCATCAGCAGTCGGTAGGGGGAACGGTTGGGAGGCTGCAGCGAGGCAGGGGTTGCAAACAGGTCCCTGGGATCTTCTCCTGTAGGTGGAGAGGACAAACAACAACAACCGGAGGCAATAATTCAATAATTTAGGCAGTGCACGAGCAACTCCAAGCAGGAAGAGTCACGTTTTTCCATAAATTAGGTGCTTATGTCGGGGTGAACAGATATGACAGCCAAGGAATGACCCTCTCTTCCTTCCTCCTCTGCAGACCTACTGAAGGAAATGTTCAGAAAGGTGTTTTAAACTGTTAAAAACACATAGACAATGTGAGCGCTATTTCAAATGGGATCTAGGTCAGCAGAAGGTTTGGTTTCATCCTTTCTGATATTGGGAACCATGCTCTCTAACACTACCCTCCACCTTAAAATATCCATTAAAAAAATATATTAACCTTTCCCACTCCAGGCATCTGATTTCCCCCCGGCAAAAAGAGGAGGGGACAACCGCTTTGTAGAAGCAACTGGAAATTCATTCCCTAAAAAGATGAAGAACCTTTTTGGCTCCCACTCTGACCTCCTCAGCTGAGCGGGGCGAAAATGGATGGGCCTGGACCTTTCCTGTCATCTTCCTGCACCGCTAAAGCGCAGCTCTTTGCAGGATGTAAGCTCCGCATTTGCATGACAAAGTACAAGGAGCCCCTTCCAGATGGGGCAGCTTCTCTTTGGTGCCTTTACCCATTAGCCCCCAAATGAAGCATATGTCACCTCCCGGGGGAGATCCCGCTTCCTGCCCTAGATGTGACAGGAATAGGTCTCATCCCAGTAAGGAAAATGAGCAGGCAGCAAGGGCAGCTGCTGCCAGCACTTCCCTTTCTCCTTAGGTTATCCCTAAGCTAAACAAAGACGAGTTGCCCATTTCTTCATATTCAGAAAGCAAAAAGAGCTCGGGATATCCAACTTCAGTCTCCGTTCAACGCTGCATCCTTGTCTATACATAGGAAAAAAAAAAGAAGAAGCAATGAGCAAGGGAAGTGCAGTAATAGAGATTTATACTCTGGCAGGTTTGTGGCTGTTTCGGGAAGGCAGCTGCTATTCCCTTGCGCTTTCTCCTGTACTAGACTGAGACTCGGTGCATCCATGAAAACCAAAGGAAGAGCAACCCATAAACGAGCAGATTTAGCGCTTACCTAGCTACTGGTTGTCATTCACACAGCAGGAATATACGATTTGCAGCACGTGAAAGAGCAGCTCCAGCCCCTTGTCAGACTATTCTGCGTCAGAATGAACCTATTTCTGTTTTATTCACGTCTGTCTTTGATTACTTGCTAGCTCAGGATTGCAGCAGCGATAATGACCTTAATTACCCACTTCCTGCACGGCAGCGAAGGATGGAGAGCTCAACTACCAGGTATCTCACCTGGCTTGGCCTCCGTAGCTTGGGCTGCTCCCGTCTCGGTGTGTTCGGAGCAGGGCGGGTGCTCACGGCAGGGAACTCTGGAGTGCAGCAAGTGGGGGCAGGAATAAAGCAAATAACCAGAAATCAATAAAGAGCAAGAAGGAGAAATCAATAAAACGGGGTCCTGGATCAGAGGTGGCGTCCTGTTCACCAAGACGCGTCCCTGCTGGCCCAGAACAGATCCCAGTTCCTCACCCCACGTCTCCAGAGGAGCCGCAGGAGCTTGTGGCAGGAAAAGGCTGCTGGAGAGAGCCCAAGTGAACGGGCTGGAGCATCAGCGAGAGCAAAGCAGCGCGCGGGAGGCCCGGAGGGCAAAGTGGGAGGCAGTGGGAGCAGATGGAGGCTGCCGCACGGGAGGAGCCGGCAGCCCTTCCACAAGCACCACGGGAGCTGATTTCTAGGCCTCGCCTGGAGATGCTCTCGCTTCTCTGCACGTCTTGCTGGAGAAACCCCACCTACTGAAAGGAGCCATCTGCATCCACTCACATCACCACAGATGATGCTTAATAAACCGTATTATACCAGCCAGAAAAAGAAAATTACCAATACCACCACGAAATATTGCATGAATACTGCTATTGCTATATACATTAAGAAAACAGAGCCAAGAAATGGCATTAAGGCTCAATTCATTTCTCTGCAGCGTTTCTTCTCCAAGCCTTCCGCACCAAGTAGAGCACTACGCTCATCAGGACTCCTCCTAGCACCCCCGCTGCAAGTCCTATCCAAGGGTCACTCAGTAATTTACTCTGCCAAAAGCTCTGCTGCTGCTGCATTTCTATGTGGGTAACGTTGTGTTTCCCTCCTTCCTCTTCATTTTCCGCTATTTTCTGCTCCAAAGTCAAGGACTTTTCAAAGTTCAGATCCACCAAGTCGCTCTGGATCACTCTGACACCGAAGTAGATCCTCTTGATGACTTTCAAGGTCTTGGCCACCTGCACATCACACCGGTATGTGCCTGCATCTGACTCCTGCGTAGGCGACAGCCTGATGACAGGCTCAGTGCTCTTGAAAGGCTTGAAGAGGCCGTCGTTGGTGGTGATGAGACCCGGGGCGAGTCTCCACGTATAAATATAGGCCTGGCTATCGACGCCCGTGGCCTGGGCGCTCAGGCAGCTGATCTGGAAGGGTCTGCCCGAGGGCACCGAGAAGTGCTGCAAGCCACAGACCCAGTTGGCGACGCAGTCGGACGTGCGCAGGGTGCAATTCCTCCGCTCGCCGGCCGGCGTGACCTCGCACAGCTCCTCCACTTTGAAGCCCAGGCCGCAGGTGACGCTGCAGGACGTGGCGTTGACGGGCACTTTAGCTACGACGGTCTTCAGCTCTGCTGGGATAGTTATATTTTGATAGGGGGCTATCAAAGGCAGATGGAAAACGCAGGGTAATATCCCGAGGATGAGGCTGCTTTCCAAGGTCTTCATAGCGGGGAGCTCTTTTAGGTACCCTGCCTTCTAAAGCCACCCAAATTCAGTAGTCAAATGAACCCAGATCATTCTTTGAAAATATTCAAAGTCAGGGTTGGGGAAATTCCACCAGCATCATCTTCAGGACCCAAGGCTTCCATCAGGAAAAACTCTCCAATGTGACGGGCTGGGGGTGCAACACTGCTAAAGAAAATGCAACACGTTACCACGCCACTCAGTGTGCAAACCACATTCCAGGTCCTATTGCAGCATAACAGGGTATTTTGATCCACGATATTCCAGCAATTGGGATCGACTGGACAATTTTAAAACGATCAAAATCTCCCTTCTTCTGAGATTTTACATATTATTTTAGATTTCCTGCAATAAAGAAGTAGTGTTCCTGTTTAACTTTCCCACCTACCTAAAAATGAGTAACTATTACTGTAACCTTTAATACAACCCTGCCAGCACACAGCAATCGTATCTGCTTAGACAGAACCAGGGCAGTTGTGTCCCATATTCCCAAATCAAAAGTATTCCCCAAATTACCCAGACCATAAGAGCCATGAGACCACCTAGAGATGCAAGGCCACCTGGAGAACATGTTATGAGGGAGGATGTCCCCATGCGTGCAGGGCTTAGGGGAACCCCTCGTGTCTCCCCCAGATTCCCCAGGGAAGCGGCGCTGATGTCACAGACCAGAACGTGGCCACAAGACCCTCCTTGTGGGACCACCGGAGACAAAAGAACATCGAGAAGCGCCGGCATCGCGACGGACGCGTCGACTATAGGAAATAAAACAGACCTCTTTATTTACAACCACAGGAACTAACATCACTGCTATAGGCTACCAACAGGCTGGTATCCGACAAATATGGTACAAAACTACAGATATCCAAAAATAAAATAATAGGTGGAAGGAAATAAACCAAGGACATATACACTGTACAGACAGGATCTAGCAGGAGGGAAAGCTGGAGTCTGTGGCGAATCGTAAGCTGCAAAAGGGTCTCAAGAACCACTGCATCTTTAACCTGGGCATCTTTAAAGCTTGGATTGGGCTCAGACACACCACAAAAGGATGGATTTGACATCATAGTTTTCCACAAGGACCTGCATTGTCCTAGAAGCAAAAAGAACACGGAAGACTAATACCATACACCAGAGGAATTCATTTCATCCAGTGAAGCTGGCCGCTGTACCAAAGCCATAAATGAAAATACCTTAAAAAAAACCTCCTGATTTCAAATGTCTCCATTCCCTGTTTAAATCTCATGCAGCTAATGCATATGTACAACTGCAAATTAATAAATATCTTTATGAGTCTCCTTCTTGGCTTCTAGTGTCTGCTGCAAGATATTTTGAAAAATACATCTGATAATCTATACAATTATGACCGGGGAAGAAGTGGGAGTAATTGCATAGGACCTAGAAAAATCTCTACAAACCAAGGGGCATTAGGAATAGAAACCTTCTTTTAAGAGGCTGCTGGTCCAGCACAGACGCGTGGGTCTGCAGGTAGCGGATGCAGAATTTCCATTTCCAGAAGGAAAAAGTTACACAGGTCATGGAGGAGCAAAGGTTGAAGCATCGTTGGGAATAAGCTGTTAGCAGTCACCTCCCTTCTAGTCTTGATCCACAAGTGTAAAAAAACATGAGCATGTTAAAACCTCAAGATGTGCATGTTGTTTGGCACTCAGGCTGTTATTCTCATCATCTCTCAAGTCTTGGGTGGGAAACTGGAAAACTGCTCTTGGAATTAGGAGAATTATTGGCTCTGTTTCTTCTCCGACTGCCAAGCAGACATCAGCTAAGAAGGAACGCAGTTCTTTTGAGCAGGACACATAACAGGAAAGACACAGCATAAAAACGCCTGCGAGGAGGGAAAAAGTGCCAGCACAGCCTTTCATATTACTCTTTAGAAGACAGTCTATATAAATTTAAAGAGTCTTTCATCTAGAGCTACTTTCTCTTGTTCATTTTTCCACAAGCAGAGTCATCCTTCATGTCTAAAATATTCACAATATGAAGATTCACTCTTTGCAGACTTCAGAGGCTGTCCTGATTCTTCGAATGACATCTCCTTGCACTGGGGATGCAATCAAACCTGGCCCATAATCCGCAGCATTTCACTAGGCTTGGCAGCATGGAAGGCATCACAGCGAGCAAACAGAAAAGCTGACACGGTCACGCAGCCGGGATGGAAGGAGCAGAATTACAACTCACTGAAATGAAAGTTAACAGCAAAGAAAGGGAGGGACAATCATAGAGCATCTGGAATAAAAAACACACACACTTTGGATATTCTTCCATCCAGGAACAAAAAATACTTAAAAGGGCAATGGTTGGGAAGCTCTGGAGTGGCAGGGTTGGGTACCAGCTCACTTTTAGAAAGAGTTAAACTTGTCAGCATGAAGGCAGTCCCATTAGTCTCTTTGCAAATAGCACAACCTGAGAGGGTCAGCATCTTAAATTGTTCCATGTAGAGGCAGTTAAGGAGGAATGAAGGCTGGTTCCTCTTCTATAATTCATTTCTTACAAAAGTCACTCCCTGAATCCATGAACAATCAGGCTGCTGTATTAAAATCAGTCCATTCTGACTGAGCACTTCCATCTATTTTCCACATTTATGGTGCCAATATAGGAAAGAGCACAGGAAGCTAAAGAAGAGCGTCTTCATAACAGTTCTGAGATTGCACCACCTGCTAAAGAGATCAAAGAGAGGGGAAAAAATAAATCAAACTCATAAACAGACGGCACGAGAAACCAGCAACTACCAAACACGGTAGCATTTCCAGAAGGAAAACAAGATTTTCCAGATGCTAAGGCTTTTTTTTTTTTTTCTTCACACTAAGATATAACCAACAGATACGATCTTAGATAAATTTAAACCTCCAGTACTTCTGCATCTGTTTTTCAGCTCACAGGCACAGATGAGGTAGCTGAGGATTCTCGAGCTATTAGGACTCATTAAGTCCTCTGAAGTCACCAGCACTGTAGAAGGGAACTCACTAATGGATCCTACTGCGAGACCGAAGTGCAGGGCAATGGTATTGATTATTTGTCTATAGCTCAATCAAGCCACTTATGGAAAAACACCCTTAAGTGCTTTCAGGCATCAAACATTTAGAAATAAATGAGAGCTCTCTGCCCTCTTCCATAGATATGTAAAGTAAATCAGGAACTGGTTTAAACCATTTGTTCATGTGGAAAAAAAAATAGATTTCCATTTTAAACTGTGAAAACCCCAAAACTAATTTCACTGGCACAGAAATGCACATCCCAAGCTCGGGAGTAGTTTAACAAGTGAAACTCCAAAGTTGTTAAATTCCATCATCCAACAGCAAATGGGACTACAGCACTACCAATGCATGCGGTTGTTGCAAACACACACACACAAAAACTCCCAAATGGGGCTTTGTGAGGATGAACAATAAAAAGAGTCTGTCTTGAATATTGTTTCATATGAAGAATATCAGAGGAAACAGGATTGATATTTTTCCTACAGCTCTATAGAGGGGACAGATGCAAGAGCAATTACAAACTTCAAGAAGAAATTACAGAGATTATTAAAGCCACTGATATGAAGACAGACTGCTTATGCTGCTAACTAGACCCAAAAGCTCCAGCTTTCCCTTAAAAGCAAATAAGGATTGAAATTTGCTTCTAGAAACCACACTCTAAATGATAAAAGAAAGTAATTAACAGGCCTGCTGATGAAGCTAACAGTTACACTGATGTGCAAACCAGTCCTGTCCATCCAAGAGGACACAACAGGGCAGCCAGGACACGTGACAGAAGCCAGCAGAGACATCTGAGTAGCTTTAGGACCCAGATATTTGTCACTATTTTACTGTGACTTTAAAGCATTTGCAAAGGGCCGTGACTGAGAAATCAGAGTGAACTACCCTGGATGGCAAATCTGACACGAGGAGCATCGACAGCTCCTGGGCTTGGTGCAAGGTTTGGAGGGGTTTGGGACTAGTACCTGTTTAATTTCTGCATTTTGCAAGCTGAAATACATCGAAAGATTAAAAGGAAACCCAGAAACCTACCACATTTTGCCCTGTATAGCCAAGTTTCTTTTATCACATCCCCTTTAAAGGCAAATTAGCAATACCAGTGCAAGCAAAGTAACAGGAGCAGAGCAGGGCCAAGGAGCAGGGTGGGAAACGTAGCACCAGCAGGGAGGGAAGGAAGGGAGCGGGGGGAAATCAAATCTACGCAGCTTAAAATCCACAGCAGCAGCTGCCAGGCCAAGGAAGTGCAAAATTTGATATATTAATCACATCATGCCTATGGAACTGTCTATGTATCAATCCCGAGATCTTTTCTACAAGAATTGCCAAAAAATAAGAGGAGTCCACACTGGTTTATCCAAACCTGCTTCCTTTACCTCACTTGAATGAATTCTTTCCAAACAGCAAGCTCAGGTGGCAAACAAGAGACAAGCAAATGAGAAACACTCGTCAGCTGAGACCCAATTTTCCTTTGAAATTTTAATTTTGGATCCCAACACAGGTAACTCTGCCTTGAAATACTATGACCAACATCATATGACTACAAAAATCTGGAAAGGGCCACCAAAAGCTAACTTTATTTACAGGAACTGCACTCGGGAATTTTAACATTGCTGCACAGCTAAATATGAAAATTCATACCCTAAATTTTATCGCTAGGTCCATTTAATGAAACAGACCATTAGAGGCACTCAGGCATTTAAAAGACACTAAGTGGAAAGTTGTAGGTATGTACTTTGGCAGGAACCCTTTAAAACAGACAACACTCATATTCTTTGAGGGAAAAAGAACCTTGATTGCCTTTTTCTGCTCTTTACCTTTTTCTGCTCTTTATCTCTATCATAGTTCCTAACGTTAATGATGTCATCAAATATAATTTTTAGCTTCAGAAACCTCCATTATTTTGATTTATTTTGTTGAACTCTACCCAGAAAAAAAGCATATACTCCTTAAGAATTTGTAGGTTGACATAAATTATCAAAAAGATAGAAATCATCAAAAAAACTGCTTTTGAAGTATGCTCAACCTCCATTAAACCCCCGGAATATTCTTCATAAACAACAACTGATGCTTATATATTCAGCAAGAACACATGCACGAATATCATTTTGATGAAAAATATCAGAAGCATTTACATTAAAAGTTAAATTTTGCCTATCCTGGACAGCAGCTGAACATTCAGGGAGCAAGTGCCATTTGGGCAGATTGAATTAATGACGAAATTAAGTCAGGGTGTGTACAAAGCAAGGCCACCAAGCAAGCCGAGGACGCTCACACTGGTTCCTTACCTGCCAAAGGCTGTCCCAGCTCCGCCTGCACTTTACCCTTCGCTGCTCCTTCCAGAGGTAAAGCACCTCTGTCCCCTTTGTAGAGTTTCGGCTTAAATGGAGAATCTTTGTCTTTACCTTTTGATCCTTTAGGCCTGCCTGCTTGCTTCTTCTTGGATTTACCATCGCCCTTCACACCCAGCAGCGGATGGACTTCTGGGAAGAGACAGTGATGCCAAAATAAGTTATCCCTTAGGATACTTATGCCAGCCCCTAACAGTCCCTGAGGCATCCAGCAGATTAACTGCATTTCATTTAGTTACCATCTCACTTTTATACCTAAATAAACTTCAAGTCACAGGATGGCTTTTGAGAAAAAAAAATATGCCTACATTTACTTGTTTGCGAATAGAAGGTCCTAAACAGTTTACAATGCTCATTTCCTCTAATACAAATCTCCGTTCTAACACTGGTACAGCAAAAATGATGTACTGAGGAAGTCTTTCTTTTTCTATTTAAATTAAAAAAATAAAATGGCTACCAAATTAAAGACGAACAAAAGCTGATTGCCACTAACTATCTGTGTATGAGATACTCTCACAGGAAGAAGAAAAATAAGGAGTAATCTTCTGAATTCTTGGTCTTAAGATTAGGTCAAGCTAAAAATCTCTGTGGTAGAACAGGCATTAATCCACTTGGAGGTTCTACTCACCATCATTAGGCACTCCTTGCAGTTCAATGTTGGTGGTTTTGGGCTTCTTCTTTGGTGCCTGAGGTCCATCGGAGGAGGATTGTCTTTTCTTCTCAGAACCCATTCCCTCGTCAACTAAAGAGCTCTGAAGAGCATCAGGTGGAGGACCATAGGGGTTTTCTTCTGGGTCTTCCACTTCAGGAGCAATGGGCAAGTAAAGCAAAGCCTTCGAGTCCTCCAGTTCTTCATCACTATGGAGGAAATCATACATCTTATTTAAAACTAGGGCTTGCAGGATGTGCTTTCCTCGTATCTATAAACAATGATCTGTCTCTGCATAAAGGTTCACCCTGTTTACAGAGCAACCACAGCAGTGAAACACAGTGATCTTTGGATACAGGAACACCTCAGTCTCCACAAATGGCTTTTTATACTTTCTTTCTTTCTTTCACTATCTAGTGAAAGATAGGTCTAGTAATTCTTTCACTATCTAAAGAACATACAAAATCCAAGTGGGAGGTTGTTACAAGGTATTACAAGCAGAATCTTGATACATTCCATACTCCTTTCTTAAACAAAAGGCATTCTTTCACCTGCTACAGAAGGCAGCAATGGGATCCACACTAGTTACGTCAACTTCTTCATCTTCTGCAGCATCAGCACCTGAGAATCAGGGGAAAATAAAATTAAAGACAGTAAGGAAAAGAGAGAGTGGTCCGTGACACACTGGGAGCAATTCTTCCTTCGGTTACAGCCTTTAAGTGTGTAATTTTTTGGCACCACCAAGTGGCTAAGTTGGGTTTCTGCTGATTGAAATTCAGCAGTATTTCCTTTGAAAGCATGTTCACAAGGGTTATGTCTATTTACTAGTATATCAGAAAGGGCAGTCATTTTTAAACCATTGTAGGATATCAGTTGGTAAAAATACTGATATATATCACCACAATCGTTAATTTTCAACGTAGCCACATAGTTGCACTCTAATTACTAGACAAAAATGGAATATCTAAACAGCCACACCTTTGGGACATAGTTTATGCTTTACCTGTCTGTTCTGGTTCGCTCTTATCTTCATCTTCAATGTCAAACTCTGACTCCCTTTCCTCATACTCTACATTTTCATCCAGCTCCTTGAAGTCAGGTGCAAAGGCACTCCAGTTTTCCTAAAACACAAATTCAAGAGTAATTTTACCTTACGTAAAGGAACACAAGCCACGGCGAGGGTCTCATGCAATCAAAATCTCATTCTGCTTCTAAATCTTTTCAGGTCACATGTGAACTCACATACTGAAAATACCACATTGTAATATCCCTTAAATTATCCTAAATTCAAAGCTATGTGTTAATGCTTAACCATTTCATCTTTGTCTCATGCGCTCATTTGAACAGCCCACTCAGGACACCATTCACACACAAAACATTCCTATGATGACAGTAAAAGCTTTCTGCAAAGTCATGCAGGTGAACCTAAAGAATTTGATCAATTTGCATTTATAATAATAATCCTAAAGGATTTAATTATGCCCTAATTCAGTCCACTTGGATGGAGATCACTGAGTAAGACTCTGAAGAAAGAGACTTAAAGCACTTACCACTTGATTCTGAGCCCAGATTGACACAACACCGCTGGAAATCGATGCTATGATGGGTCGCACAGGATGCCACTAGATTTATTCGAAAGAGAAAAAGAGGAGGGGCCTGATTTGTAAATGCAATTAGGAAAAAATCACTTTTCAAAACTACAGACACATAATAATAATGTTCTTACTGCTACATCCAAAAGCAGTTCTCCTCTGGTCCCATGGAGGATTTTTACTAGATTCCCAATGCTTTTTTCCCAGATGTACAGGGCATGCTGTCGTGCTGAACCTGCCACTATATATTCACCATCCCCAGAGAAACAGCACTTCTTCCACGGCGTCCTGCATGCAAAGAAATGTGTAGTTCAAAGCAGCTGGTTAAATAATTTCAAACAGGGAAAAAGAAGAAATAAGAGTAGGACTGTTCCCCAAACCGATATTTTATTGCCTCCATCCACAAATCATATTGAACTTTAAATTAAATTGTGACACGAGTTTCAAATGAAAACACTCTTCCACTCTATCGAAGGAGATACTGAAGCAGGCTTAGTCCAAAATCTCTCAACAGGGCAGAGCACACAAATCTCACCTTTTCAGGTCAGGCTGACCAACCGTTTTGCCACCTCCTACCTGTTAACTAAATCCTGGAGCTTCTGCATTGGTTCAGGTTCCCCATCTCGTCCACAGGTTAGAATTTCGCGCCCATCATACACTCGGATTATCCGGTCAGCTGTGTTTATTAAAAAGCAGCTGTAACAAGAAGAGCAGAGAACATTTGCTGCATTAGAAGTGTAAGACACTAAAAAAAGAAATAACAGAATATATTCTGTTACAGAATTCAGTTTTTTAAGCTTTATATACTTTATCAATCTATAGCTTTCAATTTGTCTTTAAACACCACTTGACAAATAACTCACCTTCCTTTCCGAGCAAATTCAATTGATTTAATAGCTGTGGTGTTGCTAGTTCCAGTTGTCACTCTGAAGGAAGCAACAAGATCTTGATTATCTGTTTTTAAGACCAAGATCTGCAGATTAAGGAACGAGAAGGCAATTAGTATCTTTGTTACGATTTACTCCCATTTTAGTACCTTCTGCATCAGCTACCAACAGCAGCCCGAGCAACTTAAACCAGAATAGTTGGGATTCTACAACAGTACTTGCTGCTTCTGGAAACTTGTATGAGCAGTTTTGCCATCCTATGGCCACCAGTGAAATATGCAGCAGCACTTTGGACAGACCACGGCTTAAATTAGCAGATCCTGCTCTGAACTCCTCTGAGAAAACTGTCCATTCAAAGTACTTTCAAAGTACCACATGTGTGCTTGGATACACTCTGCAACAAGCATGATCAAACACAGCAACAAGACGTAACTCACACAAGGAATCATACACCACAGATCTTGAAAGATAAGATCAGATATCTTAATCAGAAAGATCAATCTAAACTATATCACTTTCTCAAGAGGCATTCAGGAAATCTTATTTGGATATTAAAACAAAGAATGTTACTCAAAAGATCAATCATCTTAAGGGAGAAAGAAAAAAAAAAATCAATCTCAGCTATTTCACCTGGCGTCACCTGCTCAGTATAGGTCTCACCTTCCCCTTGGCATTGCCTGTGTAAATGTACTCCCCTCGTCTGTCAAAGGAGGCCACAACATTGAGATCCGAATCATCATCCACGGGTAGAACAACATGTTTAGAGTCAGGCAGTGTCAGCATCACTGGAGCAGACTTCATGGGACAAACCAAAACCCTGTTTCTGTAAAGCAATAAAAGAAGAAAAAAAAAGAGTTACTAGTTTCTTCTGTGGATTTTTGTTTTACATTTAGAAGCAGAAATAATCTGAAAATGAAAGCTATTGCTACTTCCGTTTGCTTTCTTTTTTTGGAAGCTTTTCCACGTTAATACAGTAAGGTGTAGACTCAATAAGACATTTACACACGCACTTTTAAGACTCATCCCTTCATTTCCTCTCATGCCTTTCTGCTAGTTTCATAATAAAGAGTCGCCCAACAAAACCAGTCACCTTTCTAACCACAGAGTCAGTAAACTATAAATACTGCATTGAAAAAAAGCTTTGCAAAAACTGCAGCTGAACTACTTTATAAACATTAATTACATCCCTGACTGTTTTCTCCACAAAACTTACTGGTCTCGAGGGTGATACTGAACTTTCAAGATGGGCGAAGGAAATCGAAACCTCTGGTCACAGTCTCCAGAGAGAACGTCCCACTGCGACACAATGTTGTCGGTTGAAGCACTCACCAGTTTGTGCCCATCTCGACTCCAGCTACAGAGAGAAGAGACAACTTGAGTCAAGATGTTTTCCTTAAATGTCACATGTCTACAAATCAACATGGATTTTAAACAAATTATCAGATCGAACTACTGGGTTCAACTAAAACTCTGTTAGCCTCAAAAGCACCTCCTCTGAGCTTTTTTCCCCCAAACCTTTCTGAGGGTAATCTTTCCAAGCGCTCTTAAAAGAAACTTTAAGCTCAGCACAGCTGAGCACCTCTTAACTCGCTTCTATTTTAGTGGCTGGCTCAATGTTGAGAGCCGACAGGTATCAAAGCATCTGCAAACACCCACCTCGGGAAGCTTGAACCAAAACCTGAGCACATTTGTCACCGCAAGGTTGTACAACAGCAGCTCAGCTGCCACCAAGCCCCTGATTTAAGCTGTTTATCGGGGGGAGAGCGGGGGGCCGGTCCTCACCACAGGGAGCAGACGGGGTGGATGTGGGCGCTGATGATCTTGGCGATGCCCCTCGTGAGGAAGTCCCAGATGACGATGCGCCCGTCGTTGCAGCCCACGGCGAGCAGGGTGCCCCAGCGGTTGAAGGTGCAGGTGAGGGCCATGCTGATGCAGTCCAAGGTGCCATCGGCCTCCTGCGGGGGCGACAGCAAGGCGGGGGCCGCGTCAGGGCACGCCGCCGGCCTCGCCCCCTCCCGGCCGCCCCCTCCCGACATTTACCTCGGGGTAGTTCTGGCCGAAGGACTCTGCAAGGAAAGGCAAAGACAGCGCGTGAGGGGGCCGCTGCGCAGCGCCGCCCCGGCCCGGCCCGGCCCGGCC
>NW_020456276.1:1345801-1366857 GCF_003342845.1 Nothoprocta perdicaria | reverse complement strand
GGGGCGGCGCAGGCAGCACGGCGGGCAGCCCGCGCATGCGCGCCGCAAGCGCAGAAGCCGCGGCGGGCGCCGTTGCCCGGAGACGGGCGGCAAGGCGCGGCCCGAGCGCGCATGCGCGGGGCAGGTCAGCAGCCGGGACACGAGCGCCGTACAAAATCCGTTTATTGGGTCATTCTGGTTATTGCACTTTTTTTTTTTCTCTCTTTTTTTTTCCGTCTTCCTATGCACTTAGTAAGTTTGTTACACATTGTTTTTTTCCTATAACATGGTAAATACATCAGCTCTTTACAATAACACGCAGAGAAGCGGTACAAAAGGCAGCGCGGGAGCCCTCAGGAACCCCCTGGAAGAGCCTTGGAGGCCGCTCGGCCTTAGTGCTGGCTTAGGGCTGCAAGACTGAGGGAAAGCGCCTCTGGGCAACCTCTAAGCTAAAAGTCACTGGCTGCTCGCCCCAGCCTGCACCAAGAGCAGGGTGGCTCTGAGGGACAGGCCTGCTCCAGCCCCTCAGCACCTCGCTGCCCTTTAGTGTAATCAAGGGAATCCAGTGGCTTAAGGAAAGGATTTGGTCCCGCCTAGAGCACGGCTTGCAGGTCTGGATATGCTGGGATAAGAGAAGTAGGGCAGAGGCTGGAGCACTCTGGCCTCCCCGCACCTCAGCACTGCTTCTAGAGAGCATCTGCTCCCAGTGCTTCCCACTCCACGTAGTGTTCACAAGGGAAAAGGGGAGCAGAGGAGCTGAACTTAAGTCTAACTTGACCTTTTCTGCTTCCCCTGTAGATTCGACCTCTCTCGGAGCACCAGCTACAGCCCCTGCAGCAGCACCTAAACCTTACAGTAACCTCAGTAAATAACATTTCTTTTCAAATCATTGCAGGGCTGAACGCTGCACAGAAACCTTCCCAAGAGATGGGTCTACAGGAAGGGAGAGGGAGAAGCTTTAAGTGTCAGTGTCCACAGAAGTCAGCCTCAACGTAAGTGATTCACCCCGTGCTGTTTAAGTGATTAGTGCGACACGGCTGCGTGTCCCTCCACAACAGCTAGTCCAGGACCTGGTTACACAGGGTAAGCTGTATAATGCATAAGATCTAGGTACCTTTTTTTAAAAAAGCAAAACAAAACTATACAGCAATAAACCACCTCAGTGGATTAAAGAAACCAAGGCAGCCTCATTTCAACAAACAACTACTCAGTCCAACTGCACAAGCTTAACATATCTGAGTTACTGCTTCTACAGTTTTGTCATAAAACTCCATATAAGTATCTGGGATTGCAGCTGTGAAATCTTTTAACAGTTATCATTTATTCACTTGATTTTCCTTGCTCTGATGAGGAAGAACCCCCACTCGTTATAAAGGTAACAGGGCGTGTGAAATCAAAACAAGTCTACCAAATCTCTCAAAACTAGTCTAAGACATTAAACCAAATAGAAAAAAAAATGCAGAGAAGCAGCTGTATTAAGCTGGGGAAAACCCGGAGGTCTATCATGTTGCACATGCAAAAAGACAAACCAAAAAAGACATCAAGGTAGCAACACAAACCATTATAAAGGCACCAGATAAGTGTCTGGCAATAGCTACACAGGAAAAGCTATACAAGACATTTTTGGAATTGCATATACAGACATTTACGTTTTATTCATACATGTAGTTTTTATACAAACTATTAAATTGCAAGAGACTGACCTCGACTCTCCCCATTTTAAATATGGTTACTAGCCACAACACAGAGGAAGCAGAGTTAATACTGTTAGTGTCATGGGTGACATGCACATACACCCCAAGGCAGTGAAACGCCCAACGATTCCGTTTGGGAAAAGGAGTTGCTCTGTGCACGCGGGTCGCACTTGCTGCCCTTCCAGCTGGACTAGTTGCAGAGGCTCCTATCTGGATAGGACTATACTGTTAACACCATCAGAGGCCACAAAAATGCCCACGTGTGCAGGTAAATAAAAAAGTTTTTTTGTTTTTTCTCTTTTTTTTTTAAAAGCATTAATTCAGTTTATTGCACAAAGAAAGGAAGATTTAAGCTAAGCTAACACTGCAGGGTTATTGATCCCTTTCCTTTGTTCAAGCTGTTCCCCGGGCAGGCTGTGGGGTTGTCACTTGGCTGCGTACCAGCCAGTAAACTCCAGCAACAAGGTGCAGCAGGTCCACACACTGACCCAAGTCTGGACACAGGACACCAGCTTTCCTGCCCACCTTGCAGCTGGAAGCAACAGCAAACCCAGGGAGGAACCTGCCAGCTCCGGATTTCCTCCTCTATTATATAAGGTGTCTTTTTCTATTCCAACCTCCACCCCATTGGTATGTTATATTAAGACCCACCTTGCCCCAGAAATGCAAAAGACAGAGGACAAGGTACTTGGAGAAGAAGCCCTTTGAAGGGCACAAGGACCAGCCCAACTGAAGCCTTCCTTGCGAAGGAGTTGCCTCCCTCCCACCCACATCTTGATTCTTTCCGATGCTGCCAAAATAGAGAGCCCCAAGTGAAGCAATCAGATGAGCAAACACAGCCACGATACACAGCTACTGAAGAATGAATGAATGACCTGTTTTTTCCCTAGATTAGGCTCTCACCAAGCATGTGACTTTAAAAAAAACCCTGAAGAAACTGTATTTTTTTAAAAATGTTTGTCAATAGTTAACACAATTTAAAATTGTCATTGCCTTTACAGCTAATTCAGAACCCCAGTTTAAAATGAATCTGCTTCCCCCCCCCTCCCATGGACAGTCATTAGTGGCAATGACTTCATGTTTCCATATTATAATATGTAATCTCTGAGCATTCTACCATTTTCCCCAAAATACTGTAGTAAAGGTCAGGTTTGTTCAGACTTCTAGTAGCCATTATGAAGCAGAACTACCACAAAAGAGCTTTTTTTTCCTAAAGTAGTAAGAGGTGAAGGGTACATAAGAGCTTATAACTTGGGGTATTTTCACTGCAATGGAACAGTGGATAATTCCCCCTTAGGTAAAACACGGAAGCTTTACTCCTGTGCATGTAAACATTATGAGTGCAGCAAGAAGCTAATAAAAATAGACATTCCGATCCTCTAACCCCTTCTAGCCTGAAGCCTCTGCTTTCTCTTTCCCCTCCCACTGCACTGGAATTGCTGCCGATCGATACGGGATCGGAATAGCTGTGGACAGACCCAAGGCCACCCAGGCCCGTCAGTTAACGGGGAGCTTTTGTTTCAACCACTGTCCGGATCAACTCCTGGCAACTCGGATGCTACCTGAAACACAAGGTGCTTTTGTGTGACTGGAGTTTATGTGGGATGGGCGAAAAAAATCCCTTTCAGTCCAAGGGCATGATTTTCTATCTTATTTGCTCACCTCTACTCAAAGCTGCAGCAGGGTAACTAGCATCAATGGGGTATTCCGGGGAGATTTCTCTCTGCAATTCAAGATGCAACGTCCCCAGGGTCTCACCTCTGAGCAATCTTTGGGCTGCTATTACCTGTCCCAGTCACGTTAGCCACCGAGAGCTACATGTGAAGAAGCCATCTGCAGAGTTAAGGGGTTCAGAATCCTCTCCGTTAAAATTTCTTCTGTGCTTCCTTTTCAAGTTGAGTCATCCAAGCCTTTATTTGGGTGCTCAGAGCTGGCCTTGCAGAGCCTGTCCATGATCCCCTGCAGCATAGGCTGAACGATCCCCAAGAGCGGGCGCTGGGAGGAGTCCCCATCCCAACAAGCTTCCATGAGCTGCCAGCATTCCTCATCAAACACAGGAAGACGCTCTGGGCGAACTCCTGGAAAACAGACAGGGACCTTGTCAGCATCCACACACCCCTCAAAATGGGCCAAGCTTAGTCTTAGGCTTGTCACCTTGCTGCAGAAATGATTAGCCTCTTGATGCCTCCTCTTTACAATTATTTGGGACAAAAATAAGGATATCCTCCCTTATTTAGAAAGCAAACACCCCAAAAACCCTATTCCTCTCCCATCAGGAGGGCGCACGTTTGGGAGCAAGTTCAATGTGAGAACAAGCAATGAGCAGTAGCCCTCTCACCAAATACAAGACTCATTTATCTGGGTTAATCTTTTTCACATGAGAAGGGGAGAGATTATATGGACAGGAACTTGGGACAAAGCAGTAAAGCATTCTGCTGCCATGATGCAGCATGGAGGATTAAGATATCACAAAACACAAAAGTGCACTAAAACTACTTAGGCATAAAACAGCTTTATTTTTCAGAAAAAAATAAGAAATAACTTCCACTTTTCTACTCAAAATCCAGCCCATCAATGACAGCTTCCCCAGCACGCTGCATATTAAGCACTTGAACATAAAGATCCCTATGGCCTCCAGAAATTGCAAGGGATTACGCATTCTTTAGAGGATCATGCCACAGCTGCCTGGTTCCACAGTGTGTTTTACATCATAATTATTTCAAGTTATACAACGCTCAAGTGCTGCATTAGCCCAGTCCCTACAATGCTCCAGAAAGGAGGTAGTTAACTCCAAACTATTTTTCATCTCTGTTTTTGTTAGGTTTTCACAGCATGTCCGAGTTCCACTAGATCAACACTAATCTTCAGACAGTTGAAAAACCCTATGTTTTAGCCTTTCAGTTAAAAAAAGGGATAAAAATAGATTTCCTTATCTGCTCTCAAGTTTTACTCAAGCACAGTGTCCCCTGATGAAGTTCACTGTACCTCTTCTAACGTTGTTCCACAGGTGGTCTTTGCTTGCACATCTCTCAAACGCCTCTGGTAGCTTCACATGTCCCGAACAAATGTACCAAAACAGAATGCCAAACGCATAAACATCCACTGAGTTATCGTACTTTCCTGTGGAAAATAAAGATTTCATTAGATGACAAATGCTCTCCACACCACCAGAAGATGAGCACTTTGAAAACTAACATCAGCACGCACAATGCTCAGACTAAACCCTCTTAATGTGGCATCAGTGGTTCCCAAATTGAGATTTATGGACCAGTGCTGGTCAAGGGGCTAGGTAAGTTTCAAAGAAAGTTCAACAGTTACTGGTTTATTAGAAGCCTACCTGTAAAGAGCTCGGGAGCCATGTGAATGGGGGTGCCCACAATGCTGCCAGACATCATTGCCTCTGGTTTACAGAACCCCAGGTCAGTGATTTTGCCTCGATTCTTTTTGTCGAGCTGCAGAATCAGTCACATACAAACAGCTGATAAAAACCTTTCAGTTTCAATACTGCTTTTAATATTAAGGTTTAAAACACTGTTTGAAGGGTTCAACGCTTGTTCTTTAGAAAAGAACCCTCTCTGGTGACTTGGCTGCTAATGGGACACTTCACCAGTCAGGCTCAGTAACTAGACAGGTCTTCACTTGTCTTCTCCATAGAGGGAGGGGTTTAGTTTACTAGCACTAGGAACTGGAAATCCCACTTCTAGCCCCAGCTGCCTTCAAGAAGTCACTCGACTGCTCCCTTCCCCCTAGGCTTTCTAGCTGAATTTAAGCTAGCAAAGCCTCACTGCAAAGCTTTTATTTTTTTGGTGAATACTACTAAATACTAAGAGCTACCACTAACCTATTACAAGAGAAAGATTCTATATGAGCAGGGCTCCTACTTCACTTAAAATAATGTTTCTTCTCATTAAAAATGTCTGATTAGTCTTCAGAATTAGCCAGATAGAAAAGTTTTCCTTACCAAGACATTTTTGAGTTTGATATCCCGGTGCACGAGTCCCTGACTGTGAAGATAACGGATTCCTTCAACCACATCCAAGGCGATCTGTAATCGTGTTTCTAATTCTAGCCCAGCCTGAAGAATAAACAAACAGATTTAATCCTGAAAGTGGAAGTTCCTTTTATCTATGGGATTTCCTTACCCTGCTTTGCCAAACCATACTGAAAAAGAATCAATAACTCCTGCAAAGCCACCCTTCCATAAAGTTACTAGACAACAGGAGACAGGACAGGAGCTGCTCTTGTCACTTTAATGAAGTAGTTTTACTAGATCAAGAAGTGGAAGGCTTCATTTTACACCTGGACGTAGATATACAGGCTTTTCTTGATAGTTAGATTCTTGGTACCTTTAGTCCTGTATAGAGGTCTCTGTGCAGCCGTTCCATTATCAACAGGACAGCAATGCTGGAACCTCCTCCATAGCCATAATCTATTACAGAACCATGGAGATGTACCAACCGCTCGTGCGTCTGTAGAGACCTAGAGGAAGTTCAGCAGGAAAATCAGTCTTTTTTTTATATCCTTTCCGCCCCTCCTGGACATGCCTAATCTCCTAAAGGAAAAAGACTGCCCAATAACTGCCACATTAAAACAACAACAGCAAGGCACACCAGTCCTACAAACTGATAGTGTTTTGCTCGCAGCAGTGACATTGAGCAAATGCACGTGGAGTGAGAAAAGCGCTTTCAATACCTACCTCATATAGTGAAACTCAAGTGCAAGGTCGTTCCAGTGCTTCTCATCTGGAGGAACAACAGATTTCAGTGCACATGGGAAATGCCCTCCCCAGCTGTCACACAGATACACCACGCCATACTGTCCTCGGCCCAGCTCACGGCCCAGCTTGGGCTTGCCTGTAAGGCACAACATCCATTTAGTCAGAAATCAAAACATCCTAGTGCACCGAGCTGGCAGCCTGCCCCCATTCCTGGGCCAGCAGCTGCACAAGCCACAATATTCACTACATTTCCAACAGAGACCCACTGAAATAGCTTCCTGCAAAGCAAGCCTCTTCTTCCCCCTTCACGCAGACTGCTCCCAAAGGAGCAGGGAGAAGATACCCCAGAGCACATCAAGCACAACACTCACCGTATAGGAGCACATCTTGGAGGGACCTGCTCTCCAGCGAGAGACGCGCCAGCCGAGGCGCGTGATCCTTCCGCACCTTCAGCCACAGGTCTTCTGTCTTCTCCAGCCTGCCAGAGTGGCCATCTTCTAACTGCCAAAATATCAGATACACATGCTCATCCTCCCCGGTTTAAAACCACGGTGCTAGGGAGTTCAGGGTCACTGCACAACTGAGATCCTGCCTAATCATCCCTAGTTTAAAAAGCTGTATTTCAAATTTTGTTTTAGGTTCCTCACATCAGCTCCTCCATCTCTACCTGCAGTGAGCAGCACTAACTGCATGGACTGCTCTGTTACCTATTCCTGCTACTTAAAAAACCCAACACTTTCCAATAGTGATGCTATACAAAATACAATCTCTTTATTTATAGCACTTGCCTGTCTTAGAGAAGCAGCAAAAGCCTCATGGGAACTGTTTAGCCTGGTCCGGAACTGGCTGCAAATGCTCTTGGCTAACTTGGATGCACTGAGGCTCTCAATAGCATCCTGAGCAACTTTCCTCTTCCAGTCACTGGTGATGGCAGGTGGGCTGACCCATGTGATCCGCTGGATTATCTAGCAACACAGGGAAGAGCATCAGGACACTAGCACAAAAAAAGGTCAATCACTTCTCAAAGACCATTAGATACTTGTATTATTACAGTATAGACTCTTTAGATACTTTGCTGTAATAATACATACATTTATCTTCTTGCAGAACTGGGTTAAATGATTTTTAGAGTTGTACATACACACACACACACAAAGTATTTAGAGACTCAATTCTTCCGAATATCCACGCAGTTCATTCCTACAAACCAAACATCTTTTCATACTCATGACCAAGACTGTAAATCACAGAGCCACTGCCTGGAAAAGCTCACTACGGCAGTGAGGAGCGAGGGCTGGATCTGTCCCCAGTGAGGGGCTGTCACCCAGCGATGCCGCAGGTGCATTTGGCTCTAAAGGAATAAACATCACCTGCATAAATTCATCTTAAGGAACACTAGAGCTGCAAGAGCCAGCTCTTAGGGTGAAAAATAGAGAGCATGAACAGTAAACTAGAGACTCAGGAAAAAAAAATCCCAAGTTGAGAGCTCTAGTGAAGCACCTTTCTAGACAGACATGCTTTCAGGTGCAGAGATCCTGCATCTAGGAGTCACAGTGTGCACCACTTCCCTCAAATTGCTTCCAAGATGTTTTTCTGAGGCCTTTCCTAGAGGGCTCAAAAGCCCAGTTGGAATCCTCTCCCCAGGCTGCAGGAAGGATCTGATGGTTTGATGCCATTCAGTCCAAGGTGCATCTACTTGGGAAAAAAATTCCCATATTCCTGTGAATTTCCCATACAAAATCCTTGATGCAATCTGGAAGGAACAGCAAGAGGCTGATGGCTGCAAAGGTCATCAACCCTCTTAACAGCAGAGACCTCCACAAGTCCAGAGCAGCAGCGAATATTCACTACAGCCCCTCCTCCAAAAATATCACCCTGTACAATGACCCCTGCTAAAAATAAGTCATAAAGATGCCCAGACCTGTTTGATCTGTTCCCACAGCATCCTGGTCACTGTCGAGCCGGAGTGAAACGTGACTTCAACGTGATAGGCTGCATTTAATATCTGGAAAGCAGGGGGAAGATGAGTGTGGAAACTCTGCAAACCAGTTACTCTAAGAATTGCTAGACACATCTTGTCCCTGCTAATGAGCAGAGGACACCATTAAAAATGCTTATTCACCCAATTCAGTTTATTTTATCACACTCACAGGTATTCCCAGGCTGCAATTTGATTACAGAAATTGAGGAAGGACAAGCAGCAATGACAAGCCAGGAACAAGACTAATACCTCCAAATATTAGCATGTCCCTTAGTGGAATCAGATACAGAAGCGCTCCAGAGATGTCACATTCCTCTGGTTTCACCGGGCATCTCAGGTTCCTCCCACCCTCGTTGCATCAGGAGGGCGACAATTAAGAATTAGCCCATTGGAGCCACCCTACCTGTTTGAGATAATTGCTTGTGATGTGCACAGAGGCATCCTTGGACTTCTCCAAGCTCCTTGCCGTGTGTGCTGCAACGTCCCAAGACTCCTCCAGGCTCTTCAGACACCTCTCCAGTGTCCCTACAAAGCTCTCTCGCAGATAGTCCACCGAGCTAATTAACTTGTTGGCAACTGCTTGATTTAACCGAGAAATAATCAGTTCCTGGATTTGCTTAATACAGCACTTGATGTCCTTGGAGCTAACAGGTTCCCCATTCTCAGGAATTATGATGTCTGCACAGAAGAAAAGAAAGAAGCATTTTTTTGTACTTTATAAGCATAGCAGAGTTGCATCATCAGCTACTGAGAGTCGCTTTAAATCGTTTGCAGGGCAGGGACAGCACAGCCTCAGTGAGGACAACTTCCATCCCCAAGGATAAGACCTTTTGTGATATTTGTTGCCGTTTCATGCATGTGCTGTTCTCTCTGGGACCATGCAGAAAGCTGCGATAGAAGCTGGGTGTGGAGGATGTCTGCCTATAAGGAACCGTATGTAGGCCTCTAATTCAAGGAGATAACACACAAAGCATTTGTAGTAATTCTGAATTTGCTCCCAGTGTCACCCATCTAGGCTGGCATTCAACTATTCTTTAGCAGGGGGCAAATATGACCCATTCCTTAAAAGCCCCAACCTCTTTCTCCTCATTTCCCTCCTTGCAGTAATTACCTTTGAACTCCATAGCAGCAGCATCTTCCAAGAGCTCCTCTTTCATGTTATTAAGAGTCTCTACGATCATGTCCTTCATCTCCTCCTGCTTACGGTTGGCAATGTTCATCAGAGACTCGTAGAGCTCGTTCTCCTTCTTGCGGGTGTACTCCAGCCTCTTGGGGGTGATCTGCAGGTCCCGCTGCATGTCAAAAGCCTGGTTGATGAAGATGTTCAGGCAACGGCAGTGCACCTCGTTCAAGCTGGTGGCTGCTTCCACCAGGTGCTTCTGAAGGACCTGCCTGGAGAAGGTGCTTAGGAGACGGAGCTTCTCGGACTGCTCCACCAACATGCTCTGGGCACCGGCATCCGCACCGGGAGCCCCGCAGCTGCAGTGGTGGCTGCTCAGGTACTCCAAGTCCATCAGCTGGCAGTAAAGGGAGGACTTTTCGTGATCAGTTTTTTTGGGAGAGATCAGCTCAGCCCCCGACTCTGGCACTTTGAAGAAGAAAATGGGCAAGGAAAACTTCTCTCTGATTTCGCGCAGTTCGTTCTCATCCGACGGGGAAAGTTCGGCCTCGCTGATGGCAAAGACGACCACGGGCAGGACGTGGTTCACATATTCTCCCAAGGTGGCTTCAGCTGACTGGAACCCACGACACGGTGCCACCACCACATCCACTTCCTAGCAAGCAAGGAGGTAAAAGAGAGTCTCGCCCAGGTCCTTTTTAACACAGGTACATGCAAAAGTTTTGTGTTATTCATCCAAAAAATGAGAAAAAACACATCTAGACCCTACAAAACAATCATGGAATCCCACATGGCATCACCTGTGGTACCCAGCCAACCTGCAAGGCTAATGCAGACCCACCAGCAGGAAGGCAAACTGAGGAAACCAAAATTGCCAGAGCTGTTATTGGGCATCATCACCTACTTTAGAACAAGTTTCCCAGGTAAGAGCTGCCAAAAAATAGCTGTTATTCTTTAATTTATGCCCACCCTTCTTTTGCAACAGCCTTTTCTAGTAAATACGCTCTCAGCCTCTATATCTGTTTACCCGATAATCAGCTCTTCGAGAAGATCTTCCTGCTGACAGTTTCCAACACCAAAGAGTACTACACTAATCACAACTGCCAAGATAAAGACAGCACAGCAACATATTCCAAGGAGCTCACAGCCAAAGGACAGGCAAGGAGGAACAGATGGCTGTGACAGTAAGTTCAGTTGTGATACTCTTCAAATGCAGCTAAAAACTAGCAAATATGTATTTTAACAACTCATTTTCTTGCTATGCAGTTGCACTGCTTGGGTCACACAGGAGCAGTGAGAGGCTCGGGGTCCAAAGCAGAATTTAAGCATCATCTTCCCTGCTCATAACAGGGGAGGGACAATCAATACTTCAAATCATTTTTCTCCCAGAGCTGCTCAAAAAATAAGACTTGACCAGGTCTCCCGAGTACTCGCAGCGATAACAGGAGGTCATTAATGCCCCGGGAACAGAGCTGCGACCTGTTTGATGCCCAGGATGGGCTGGGAAGCGGCATTCCAGAATAGGCACCAGGGTGGATGACTCAGCCCCTGCCTGGAAACAAAGGAGGAAGCCGGGGCCGTCTCCTGGAGACAGGCAGAAAACCAAGGCACAGAACAGAAAGCAGCACGAGCCTCTGGTCCTGCCGTTTCCGTAGAGGCCCAGGAGGCTTTCGGGAACCTAGAGCAAGACTTCTCGTTTTTTAAACGCCCCACCGAAGTTTAAACGCTGCCTATAGAGCTCCATAGGATGTGGGATCTAGGCTTCCTATGGGAGGAATGCCTATAATTCACACGGGATTCCTAAAATTCTTACGCTGCTTCTCACAAGGTCACAGCACTACAAACACTCCAGCATCTAAGCTTGAAGCTGCTATCACGTAACTGCATTTGTGTTTCCTCCAACTAAGGGGTCCAAGCTCCTCACTCAGCAATGCGAACATCAAGTATGGAGATCTACACATCCCACATCCAGAACAAAGCTTAAAAATCAAGCGTCAAGTAGGTCTTGGCCTACAAGACAAGTCAGAGCCTCAGTGTGTTTTACTAAGCTGAAATCAAGAGATCGTTTCTCATCTCCAGCCCAGTTAGAAGGCGTTTCTTTGCCACCTCCCCAGAGCACCTCACCCCACACTGCTGGGCTCAGGGCATGGTAATTATTGCTCGTTTAGGTAACTGAGGAGCTAAAAAGCTAACCCAGTTCAGCCAGATTTTTGCCCAAACTCCTGTCAAGCAGATTATAATTGAAGGCCCAGCTCAGTCTCACTCCAAGCCGATCCGACTACTCTGACTTCCAGGAAGAGTCAGTAAATCCCTGATATCAGACAGTGACTGCATTTTTTTAATATATGGGATATTTTTTACTATTTGGCAGGTAAATTCCACAGCCTCCTCACTAATCTGAGATATTTGCAAGTTCCTGGGTTCTGCTTAGAACTTTCCTTCCCTCTCCTCACTTTTTGTGAGGTCCCGTAACTTTATTCCCTGCTTCCAAGATGACTGTGGCAAAAAATCCCAGGTGAAGAAATCAAAGCAGGTCTCCAGTCTCTGGCACATACAGTTATTTCTTCCAGCCACCACCAAAGCCATGTGGATTTAGGCATTAATGGCACAACCAAACGTGTTCAAAAGGCTCCCAGGAAGAGAGACCAGGACATCTTCAGAGGTTTAACATTACAATCCCATTGATACATCAACACACTTTGCTACTCACACAACCTCAATCCCTGATTCAGGACATTTTCAAGACCGCAACAATAAACCCTAACAAGTGTATTCCTCTTTCTAGCCAATATAACCACTTTGTTTTTCATTATTATCCTTTTCTAGCTTTGCCAGAGGAGCTGAAAAGATTTTTCTTCCCCTACAAGCCCCGAGTGAGACTTTCCAGTATGGGAGGCAAACTAGAACACAGCAGAAAGCAAAATAAATGAAGCCCCATGTAAAAGAAAGCTCTTCAAGCCTCCTCTCACTGAGTTCTGCTGTGCAAAGGAAAACCAATACCCCTGAGAATCTGTTTGGGCTTCTAGGCACAACTGATAAGATTTAGGGAAGGAGCCAACTGTTTACTTCCACTGTAAATCTAATAATCTGTCTAGCTGGATGGATTATTCCATGACCTAGATGCATTCCTGCACGGTGATCCCCACGGAACAGAGCAGCTTTGCAAGGAGTTGTTCTTCCCTGGCCATTTATATCAATTAAGAAAATAAAAATAAATCTAAGTTCACATGTTCACGGGCACAAGGTTGTGTTCTCACAGCAGCCAACCCCTGCAAATGAAATTCTTGGCTCCCTCCTGCTCACCCGCTTTTCTGTGAGGTAAGTTTTGCTTCAGACATCCTTAAGCCACACAGAAAAGCGTGGTCCCAACCTGGCCATCAATAATTTAGCAGAGCAGCACGTATAAACTCAGAGCGTTCCACTTGTGCTTCAATATTAAAAGATAGGATGTTGCTTTGATGTTATCCTGCTCATCCCTGTATCCATCCATTACATGGGAAGAAGGAGTCCACACGTTCATATGGGATGCTGCAGCACACAAACCAACTTCTGGTACCCGAAAACACGTCCCCATCCAGCACAGAACTGTCACTGGGCTGGGAGCTCTGTTTCCCAAGGTTAAAAAGGGAAGTTCTCATAGGCTCTGCAGGCTTGTAGCTCTGGTTTAACTCCAGAAAAAAAATTCATCTGTTACTGCTCCAAAGGCACATTGTGCTGCTTCCAACAGCAGTGTCCCCAAGCAACAGGTATTTTTAACATTGTTGTCCTGGTGTCTGCTAAACAGAGCTGGAAAACACACATTAGCCAGAGGAATAAGACTCTCAAATCCCTCAACAGGAGTCCAGACTTCAACACTTTATTGCTACCCCAATTATCTCCTAAAATATATCAATCCTATCGGCCTATCCATTTGATTCTTCCTTTTCGCCCGAAATTCATGTGAGGAATCCTTTGACTCAGTGCGAGGCTGTGATTCAGCCTTCCGCTCCTTCCATTGGAAGGGCTTTTTATTTCACTAGCCCTTTTCCAATTAATCTGAGTAGCTTTTTTCATCTAAGTGTCCTAAATATAACCCAAGCCAGACAGAAGGATCTTTGTTGTTCGGGTGAGGAATCTAAAAGAGGGTTAGAAACTGCAGCGTAGCTATAAACCAACCCATCTGCAAACGTAACCAAGTAAACCAAGCGCAAAGCTAAACACACTCACACACACAGCGAGGCAAGAGTTGACACACACATCACGCAGAAGGGACATTTATTTTGCAGCACCAGCAGCTGATTTGGTGCTTTTGAGGAAAAAGGGGGATGTCTCATCCATAGTTTATACGGACACGTCACTTCTGCTCTTTTTCAGCGGGGAGCAGAAGCCACGTGCACCACGAGGCTGCCTTCACTTGCCTGGTCTGCTTAGGGTAGGGTGAATTTCTGCTGTATACCAGCTTTGTGAAATGTATTTCAAACGCATGGAGATAAATGGAGTCCCCATTATCAGCCTATTTCCAGCCCTGTCTAGATTCAGGCTTCCAGAGAGAGTTACCTTGACACTTTATTGCTTAAACATAAATTCATATATTCTTAATCCTGTGAGAAGAAATCAGTCTTTACACTTAAACAATATATACTTCAGAATAAATAGTCAATCTAAAACACAATGAGAGCTCACATAAGCTATAAAAAGCTATGACATTCAATTTCTGCCTTTCAAAGTATCTGTTAGATATCAAATTGCTGCAGTCACAGGTAGGAACACCTCATTTGCCAGGTGAGTGAGAGGCAGGCTGCAAAGTAAAGTGCTAGCAAAGCTGGAAAGGGCACTGAGAATTAAAGTGACTTGAATTCCCAACCCCTCCAACGTCGACCTCACAAAAAGCAAAAGGCTGCTCCCTTTTGACAATAAGCTCTTTAGGATAGAGATTAAACAACTATACACACAAACATGCATGTGTGTGCATATGGTTGCACACATTTTCATGACAGCTTCTACCTGCTACTGGACAGTCAGGCTAACCAAGATGACCTTGAAACTGGAGTCAAATTTTAGGATGCATTTGGAGGCAATTGGAGCCTTCAGCGGAAGGATGTGCGCAGTTTTAGACAGTTGTGTCCAATTAAAGTCATCCCCAAAACTTCCAGCTTCTAGCTAATAAAAGAAACACTTGTATGCTTGTGAGTTTATAGCCGCATTTTTATTAGAGACTGTAAATTTTACCTCTTATAGGGTCGCTGTGCTAAGGCACGTGAACACCAAGTTACCTTTAGAAGCGAGTACGGCAGCATGACCTCCAGCTCGGCGATGCGGTGAGCAGGATCCTCACTGTCCCCACGGACTTCCAAGTCCTCCTCCGGGATCGTGTCCCACTGCCCTCGATGGGCTGCCATCATATGGACCAGTTCATACTGCTCTGGCAGCGCTAGACTAACCCGCGTTTGCAACCCGTGGGTGAAACGGATCCGCCGCCTCCTGCAGTTCTCCTCGCTGCTGATCTTGGTGGTAGGGAGCAGCTTCTCGCCCAGGAGCATGTTGAGGAGCTGGCACTTGGCATTGCAGTTCTGGCCCAGAAGCAGGAGGCACGGGTGCCAGCTCACGGTCTGCTGCAGATGCTCTTCTTCGTGGCGAGGGAAGGAAATGAAGTTCTGCCCTAGAATTGAGAACAGACCGTGTTGGAAGGGGCTGGCCGGGCACGACGGCGCTCGGCTCCAACGAGCTGCACCCAGAAGGTCACAGACACCAACAGGAACCCAGTGAGTCTGGAATGAAACATGGAACTTCAGCCTTTTGACAGTACAAGTAGAAGCCTTTCCACCCTGAAAGGAGTAATCAACATGGTGAAATCAGCAGTTTACCAAATATTCTTACTATTTAAGTAATATTTGAACTGCTAAAAGACACCAGAGAGCACCCATGTCTTCTACACAGCAGCCAGAAATGCCTGTAATCACCCAGCTTCCCCTTGAAGCATCAATTACAGCATCCCACTAAGCAGCCCCTTTGAGCTCTTGGTCTATTATGCTGGAACTCCTGGCATTTGCTTTATTGCATTAATGCCAGAGAAAACAGTTTCAGCACCGAGTTTAGCTTCCGAATTCTTCACCAGTACTAAATACAGCTTCTTGCACGTTCAGCCATCTAAGCTGAGGTCTAAGGAGCTTTGAGTTACCTTACGCATAGCAACAGAATAATTCTGGCAGCACAAAGGGAGAAAAATTGGGTACAAACAAATTCCCCATCTGCTTCACTTCAGCACAACTCCAGCGGGTACAAAACAGCCAGTGTTCTCCCACGGCCAAAAATCCAGCCCATTTTTTCCAGATCTGAAGGCAGATGGCACCCAAGGAGGGAAGTGACAGATGAAGACACCAGTCCTAAAAAGAACTGCCCAAATTGAAAGCCATAACCCAGTATGGTTGTTATTACAGTGGGCCGAGTGACGAGAATGCCAGCGTAAAGAATAGGCTCGACTACAATAGAGTAGCAAAGAAGCAGCAGGGATTCTGTAGAAGAAGGTCCTGTCTCACACGAGTTATTAAAATTCTCCTAATGAGTCATGCACTTTGGCATCCAAAATTATTTCTGCATCTCGAGCTTCAAGAAAACAAGGCACTAGAATACAGCAAGATATTTCCCCAGCACGACTAGCCAGATTAAAGACAGCACAACAGTTAGTCTAAATCTCATTTCAGCGGCTTCCCAGTCCTCTGTTTGAATTACATTTATTCAAACTAGGAGCAGCACCACTTGGAGCTGGTTGTGTCTACGTAGCCAACAGCCTCTTCCAGGTTTAAATTTTTAATACTCGGCTTTTCAGATTTCAGACTGGAAGTGTGGGACTAGCAGTGCTTGAGGAATCTTTTTTCATTAGATGATTCCTTCCATCCTAAGGAAGCCTCATAGGAGGGAAACTCCTCCGTGCACCCAACCCAAGGGAAACAGCAGCTCTGCTCCCAAGGCAGAGCCCAAGGATCCCATAGAGCCCAGGACACCTCATTACTGAATTCACATATAAGGTCCTCTTAACATGGCCAGAAATCACAGGAAAAGATTAAGAAAGACATCACTTCTTAAAGCAGGACTAAGTGCTTCTTAAAGGAGCCTTTCAAGACTAACTACAGCGGAGCGGCCACATCAAATGACTAGGGGGTCCAGTCTGGCCAGCAGCTTATGAAAGACCAAAAAAACAAGCAAAGCCCACAGATAGCACATGTAAGCCTTCATCTACGAGATAAAGCCTTGCTTTGATCTGGTTATATCTACTGAAATGTCAGCTGGAATCCAAGCTTGTTCTTCAGATATCAAGCGTGAAAAAATGCCATTCAGGATGGAGCTGCACCGGCCTCAAAGGCTTCTTCCCACTGGTTTTGGAAAGGAACAGATTTCATATGCTCCATGTTTGGGGTGGCATTTATTCTCTCATTTATTCCTCCGTATTTACATATAGCTATAACCAGAAGGAAGAGATTGAAATCTAGAAAAACTTACCGAAATATATAATGAATTTATAAATGCTGCATCTCTTAAAAACCCTTCTTTTTGTATACAAAACCTCCCAGGGATCAGCATGCAGCCAACAAGTGAACTTACCACAGCCCATCCATCAGCACTGGATGTTTTATTTAACATTATATCCTATGGCAGATTTCCAGGTGTGCTGAGCACAGCACGGAACCAACCCCAAAAGGAAGGTTCAACCATATCACAACTAGCCCAGCCTACCTCAAGCCATGGCAGTGGTCTCACATCTGCCACCAGATATCAAAGCATATTAATATTTCCTCTTAGATGTATCGGATAAACACATCCAGGCAAAACCTGGTACTCCTGGGGCCACAAATTAAACAAAATTCCATAAAGGAGAAATACAGCCCTTAGATTATAGGGCTAACCTAACAGAAAATGTTTAGAATTTGCTTACTGCAAAGGGGCAGCTCTATCCCTACCCTACCACAAGCAGCTGCTGCTTTTGTCGGGGCCTTGGACCAAGGTTTTAGTTGGTGCTAAATGGTGTGTCCGGACGCCGGGTCTTTGAGACATGTGATAAACACTTCAAAAAAAGGCCCTTGGGGGGATCCCGAAGCGCGTGCATCCTATTAGCTTTTCCTTGGGGAAAAAAAAAAAAGCGGCCTGTCCAAGAACAAGGAGCTCTCTCTCCAAGAGCCAGCTCCAAACTGAATCTAACACTTGGTGGGAACAAGCTGGGTTTGAATTGAGAGAACCTGGAGAAGCCCTATGTGTTTAGCAGTTGGTTTAAGGAAAGCTCGCCACATTTCCAGGCTCTTGGCTTTCTGTTCCTCCTCAAAAATACATGGGGACAACAAATTAAGGACAGATCTTGACACCTCTCATTGCAGGTACTGCTGCCTTTCTTAAGGAGAAATTCTTAAAGATTCTTAAAAATGTCTGGGGGTGTTGTAATTTCAGCAAATATTCAATATAAGTAAGGCCAAAGGAGTAGACAACAGGGCTGAACATTTGCTCTTTATTCCAAACTTTAGAACGACGAGAGCCACTAAGGTTCAACACCATGGCCCTGAACCTCCAGTTCTCCAGGGAAAATCAAGCAGAGGAAAGAAGAAAAGAGGAAAGAAACCCCCAATTTCTTAGGAAGTGTCAAATACAGCTCAATTGCAGGGACATCTACTTAGCCACTCTGCTTCTCTGCCGAGCTTGAGGCACCACAAACAGCTTCAGACGCTGCCTCCGCTTGAACTAGTGACTAGAGTCGTGGATGAAACCAGGTTTTCAGAACCGCAGCCAGACTGTACTCCCAGAAAAACATCACTAAATCACTTAAAGCAGGCAACGAGACCCTAATTTTAGAAGGAGTTTAAAAAGGAATCATTATATGGATGCCTGTTTCTACACGGAGGACCCCCCAACTGTTTTAAATCCACACATGAAACCAAAGGGTTCAGCTGCAGCAGGGTCTGTGCTCGCAGCCAGGCCGTGAGCTGCAGAACGCTTGGACCACCACAGGATTTATAATTAACATAGATATAGAAATGAGGCGCAGTCTTAGCTCCCTACCCCCCAAATTTTGGGGCACGCCGCTCTAGTTCCACGCACAGGTACCAACCAACAGCCCAAGATAAACAGTCCTTAAAGATCTGCAAGATCTTAGCGGTTTGCTCAACTTAAACACGTGCTGGTGCCTCCCCGCATTTAGTTGAGCGCTTATTTCTCGAGTATCCTCCCCGCAAGCTAGTCCTAAAACTCCCCTCCTTGTGTTGACACCTCGCAGCACAAAAGCAGCCTTCGTGTTTTGAGGATCGCAATACAGACAGAGCAGTGACATTTTAACCAGGATAGACACTCGGGCCACCCTCTGTGAGGACGAAGCCCCTTCCAAACCCTCTCACCAAGAGCTCCAAGACACTCGTGTGCGGGGCCATGCCAAGCCGAGGGGTTTCGCCCTCGCACGCTCATTAAGACAACAGCAGAGCTGCAAGTCCCAGCGCCGCTGCTGGACGGAGACTCATGAGACGGAGTTGCTTCAGTCTACGGCAATTTCTGAAGCAAGATGAGATGTATGAGGAAACGCCGGGGCCCAGGGCAAACCGTTGCATTGTTTCAAGCGGGGAAAGGAGAAAACAGAACTACGGTTATTACAAAGCTGCTTCCTCACTTTACAAATAGGAGTGAAATCTGTTATCGCATCCCCGATCAAGACTTTTTTTTTTTTTTTTTTATTTAATCAGTCCTAAACAGAGTAACACCAAGAAGGAAAGCTTGAAAAGCAGCCGCCAGGTTCAAGCTACAGGACTGCAATGACATTAAGGAACCAATGTATAAAACACTGTATGCGACAAGGCAGACTCATGGCCTAGCAGAACATGTTATGTTTTGTCGAATGCTACAGAGAAGCAAATATTGGGGGGAAAAGGGACATTTCCTGCTCATTAACTGCAGCAGGAAGGTGGTTACTGTCCCACTGTGTACCGAGGCCACGGGTGGTTGGGGAGGGTCCGTCCTGGAGCGATGCCCTCAGCTCCCTCCTACCTGGATGTGGTCGCTCCTGCCTGTCCCAGGGGCTCCTGCTCCACTCTGCTCGTCCTCGGGATTTTCAGGCCCACAAAACCAGCCTGTGCTTTAGGCCGCTTGGTTCCTGCTGGTTCGAATGGCAGCTCCCTTCATGGGTGTCTCAAAAGCCAGCCAGTGATTTGTTTTGTTTGAGACGCTTCTATTTACTTTTCACAGCTTATTTTTCCCTTTCAGCTGCAAGCAATAGCCCAGCCCACGTCACTTCCTAATTCCAGTGCCTTTCACAAAACACTTGCATTCAAGCTCACCACGCTGCAGAGCGCTAACGTGCCACCAAGACCCACCTAAGAAACCACATTCCCCCTGCACCAAGGTCACCTGTTCTCCCCTGAAACCTTCCCCTTTCCACACTCTGCCACCCCTGGCTCGTGCTGCCTTGTGTGGGGACCCGGCCACTTGGTCCAGGTCCCGCCTGGACCCAGCTGCTTTTGGTTTAACTCTCACCTCCAACACAACAAGCTACAAACAGTCTCCAAAGGCTGCAAACCCAAAGCAAGAGCCTAAACTGTATTTATCGTTGTCATGAACAGGCTCCAAAGCAGCCAGGTCCTCTGTCAAGCCCTGATACTTAAAGGACAACCAGCGACAGCGGGAAAGACAAACCAGGGCAAGGCAGGTGCTTGAAAACCAGCTGGAGTCAACTCTCCTCTGCATCAGAAACAGGCAGAATAGTTGGTGCAATCGGCACACGTTTAGTTAATGAAAGCAGACTTTCAAGGAAACTAGGAACATTCCATAAGGAACTAGCTAAAGAGAAGAGCAGTGATTCCAGGGAAGCACCACCACTCAATCGGGAAGGCAACTGAAAGAAAAAGAGCAAACCCAATAGTTCCTATGCCCTGGAAATGACAGAAAGCTGTAAATGAACAGGCTCTGAGACCAGCTTTTACCCAACTTCTTCCATTTCTATTCTGAAAGTTTACACAGGACACCATTTGGGGACAAAAACAGCCAGAAGAGCCCAACACTTTAATTTTCAAGGCATAATTGTGAGCGTAAGACAAGCGTGGACAAGTATCCCGCACAAGTAGCCAACAGAGATGACTCATGAGCCACTTGGGGATGAATAAAGATCTTTATGCACAAAAAAGGCCAGGCCAAACCCTCCTCACGAGGCAGCCCCATGGGGGGCGAGGCGGCGCACGCGGCGGGAGGACCCGCGGCAGCGGCGCTTGTCAACAGCGCCAGACGAGGACGAAGCAGGAGGAGGAAGCGCGGACGCCACTTCCACAAAGGCCAGGGTGCCACCCCGGGACCGGCCGCTCCGGGATGCCCCCCGCAGCCCAGCATCCTCCCTCACACCCCACAGACCCTCGTGCACCCGCCAAGGCCCCCGGGTCTCCCCGTGCACCCCAGCCGCCCCCGGAGCCCTCACCCAAACCCAAACCCCATCCCACGTCCCCAGCTGCTCCCTGAGGCACCCGGGGCTCATCCTGGGGCCTCCCCCCCCCTGCAGCCACAACCCCCCTCACCACCCACAGCCCCTCACTCACTGCCCCCCCCAACCTGCACCCCCTGCCCCCTCAGGGC
>NW_020456276.1:1343568-1344980 GCF_003342845.1 Nothoprocta perdicaria | reverse complement strand
TCCTCCTCACGGGCGGCGTCGCAGCGAGGGGCCCTGCCTCCGCCGCGGAACCTTTATCCGGGCGCCGCGGGGCAAAGGGGGAGGCGGCCGGGGGCGGACCCCGCGGCACCCCGGGAGCTGTAGTCCCGCCGCGCCGCGGGGCTGCCGGGAGTTGTAGTCCCGCCGCGCCGCGGGGGCTGCCGGGAGCTGTAGTCCCGCCGCGCCGCGGGGGCTGCCGGGAGCTGTAGTCCGGCCGGTCCTTCGCCTTCCTCCTCCTCCTCCCGGCACAGGCCGCTTCCCGGCGCAGGGAACATCCCCACCGTGTCCCCGCTTCTCCTTGCCGTCCCGCCCGCAGATATCCCTGCGCATTCCCGGGCGTTTATTTTTAAAAGATACTCCCAGTTGCTAGGAATTTTTTAACGAAAACCAAGTGTTTTGTTCCCAGACCCAACGGGCGCCTCCCCGCAAGGTGCAGCCGCCGAAGCCGTGTCCGTCCCAACGCCGCGTGCCCAGGCCCGATTCCCCATGAGCGGAATGAGGGGTCAACAGTGTGAAAACGGGGCGCTCCATTCCCTACGTGCCAAGGAAAAGCTGGAATTACGCCCTTTGCGCATTGGGAAAGGTCAGTCCCGCTCCCATGGGAAACGCGAGGCTCATGCTGGAAACCCCAGGCATTGCTCCAGGAAGGTCGCCCCGGGATGGCGAAATATCTAAGCCCCTCTTTGCCCTGACTTGTGTTTTTGCTCAGGAAAGAGTCAGATTCAGGCTCGCAAACTCCGCTCTGCGGGAACACGGAGGAGGGAGCAACTTCTCCGGGCGCCGAATCCCACCCCGGAGCGGCTGCACGGGGGATGTCGGCTCCGGAGCTGCGGCCGGGAAGGGCCGAGGCCGCGTGTCCGGGGCTCGGCGTCCACGCGGAGCAGGACGCGGGAAGGAATGGAGGGAGAAACTCAACGCTGCAAGGAAGAATTGATGAATAGAATAACTGATGAGAAGAAAACAAATGATAAAATAATCGCCTTAAACAATAAAATGAATGATAAAAATAACAGAAGTAAGTAAAAATAAATAATAATAATAAAAATAAATAGTAAAAACAAATAGTAAAATCAAATCATAAAAATAAATAATAAAAATAATAAAAATAAATAATAAAAATGATAAAAAGCAACGAAAGTAATAATGAAAATCGGTAATAAAAATTATAAATTAATAAATATGGATATTGAAATAATTAATAAAAATAAATAAGTAATAGAATAAGAAAGATAATAAAAATAACTAATAAAGCCGCTTGATAAGAGCAGTTGGCGCGCACCCTCCAGGCTGCGCCAAGGCGGGTATTTTGGGAATAACGGGGACGGGGGGACGCGGCCGAGCCCCGAGCGCGGCGGGGCCGGGGCGGCAGCACCGCGCGCGGCGACAGCTCCGCG
>NW_020456276.1:1329471-1343140 GCF_003342845.1 Nothoprocta perdicaria | reverse complement strand
GGCGGGGGCCGGGCCGCCGCCGCCGCGCTCCAAGCCCCCCGACCTCAAGGTGAGCCCCGGTGCGGCCCCGCCGTGTCCCCCGCGCCGCCACAGGTGTGACCTTGCGGGGCGCTCCCGCCGCGGCGCGGTCCCCAGACGGCAGCAGCCCCGGCACGGGGATGCTCCCGGGATCAGGGTGTTCCCGGGATGGGCACGGTCCCAGGATGGGGATGCTCCTGGGATGAGGTGGTCCCAGGATGAGGATGCTCCCGGCACGGGGATGCTCCAGGCATCAGGGTGTTCCCAGGATGGGGACAGTCCCAGGATGGGAATGCTCCTGGGATCAGGGTGTTCCCAGGATGGGGACAGTCCCAGGATGGGGAATGCACCTGGGATAGGGTGGTCCCAAAATTGCAGCAGCCCCAGTATGGGGATGCTCCCGGGATCAAGGTGTTCCCAGGATGGGCACAGTCCCAGGAAGGGGATGCTCCCGGTATCAGGGTGTTCCCAGGTTGGGGACGGTCCCGACACGAGGATGCTCCTGGGATGGGGATGCTCCTGGAATGAGGTGGTCCCAGGATGAGGATGCTCTCGGGGTGGGGACAGTCCCAGAATAGGGATGCTCCCTCGATGGGGATGCTCCCAGGATGGGGATGTGCCTGAGATGGGGATGCTTCCAGGATGGGGATGCTCCCAAAATTGTAGCAGCCCGAAATGGGGATGGTCCCTGGTTGAGGATGGTCCTGGGAATGTGATGGTTCTGATATAGGGAGGCTGCTGGGATGGGCATGCATTGCAGAATGCAGTGGTCCTGGGATGGGGATGCTCCTGGGATGGGGATGCTCCCGGGAATCCAGTGCTCCCAGGCCAGGGATGCTTCCCGGAGGGCGATGCTCTTGTGGCAGCTTTGCAGCCCAGGCCTGAGTGTCACCAAGAGAGGCAGGGGACCCTGGTGGCACCAGCCACATCAGCAGGGAGCTGCAGGAAGGGGGGCCATCCAGGAGGCTCCTCAGGGCTTTTCTAGAGGCAGAGCGGGGCAAATGGGGCTAAATACCCTCTGGAGCCGCCCCAGCACCGGGAAGCACGATCAGCCTGTCAGGAAAGTGGCAGCAGGGCAGTGATCCCAGGCTGCTCTTTCCCTGCCAGCGGGATGTGTCTGGATAATGAGGAAAATGAGTTACACAGCACTGTGGAGCACGGGAAGCACTGGCAGGGCTATGGGCATCTAGAGCAGCCCAGTCCCAGGTGGAGTTTGTGCAGAAATTTCCTGTGGATTTGGATGTGGAGCAGCTTGGATCCATGGCTGCTCGCTGGTGGGAGCGGGATGCAGCGGGGCCCGCAGGCAGGGATGCGTTCCCTGCTTTCTTCCCTGTTTCCAGGTGCTGCGGTGCGTCGCTGCCGTGCTCCGAGCTCAGCTCCCGCTCTTTGATTTCCAAAAGGGCTGCACAAAATGTCCCTGGTCCCCCGCAGGCATCGGGGACAGGAGCTGCTCATTGTGGAGCTTCCCAGCAGAGCCTCTCCAACCTGTCCTCTAGTCCCCAGAGTCCTGTCAGGATGACCAAGGTCGTGCAGGGAGCCGGTCCCATCCCACCAGCTCCATCCCGGCTTATTATCCACCTGCAATGGGTCAAAAAAAGGTGGAAAGAGGAGGGCCGGGATGGTGCTGATGAGCAGGAAGCCTTTAGGTGGCACAGCCAGCCTTGTGTGCAGCCTGGTCCAGCTCGGTAGCCAAATCCCCATTGATTTTATCGACGTGAGCAGCGCAGCATTGCTTCCCGACGCATGTCTTTAAGCACATTTGTAGCTCTGCAATTAATTACCTGCACGAAGCGAATCCTAAAAGTCGCTTTGTGGAGAAGACCGCACGAAAACCGCTCTCGGGGCTGCCCACGTCTTCAGCGAGCTCCGGGCCCTGATTCCTGGCCCTGCTGCAAACGGAGGGCACCGGTTGAGTCTCTTCACCTGCTGGTTCCTCTACTCGTGGCATCTTTGGAGAACAGACCCTAATCTTAAAGTTTTCCTGCCTCGAATCTCTCCTTTTCGTGCTGGTCGCTAGCAAACGAGCCGGTCCCTCGCCGCGTGCTCCGCTCTGCTTGGCCTGGCGTGGGGCCACCGACCAAGGTCCATCGTTCAGCACCCCGTGGGTATCAGCCGAGCCTCAAACGGGGATTTTTATTTGCTACCAGCCTAGGACAGATTTGAGCCGGCAACCTGGAAACAAAAGGCTGCTTTGTGCCGCCTCCGAGCCCCTCACCGGGCAGGTCCTCCTGGCAAACCCATGCAGCGTTCCTCTTGCCAGCCCCAATTTCAGCTCTTTTTTTTTTTTTCCAAGAGCAATTGCTCCATTAGGGGAAAAAAAAGGCCAAAAAAATAAGTTCTGGCAAGGAGCAAAGCAGATGCATGACACATAATTCTGCTTAAAAATATGTTGGGTGGCAAAGATTTCCTGCGCGCTGCAGCAGAGTGACTGGATCCATCCAGAGCGCTGCAGAAGGAAACATCGAGGCCGTTTGCTGCTGGAGGCTGCCCTGGCGTCCCGGGATGTTCCCCCAGAAAGGCATTTAGTGCTTAGATCGCATTCCTGCATTCCCCATGCAGCTCCAACCCGACTGTTTTCCCATTCCCAACCGGACTGGTCTGACCAAAGGCTGCGAGTTGAAGCCCGACGTAACGTCCTTCTCCGGTGCCGTGATCTCAGTGTTTGCGGCTAAGGCCTTCCCCTGCTTTTGATCCCCAATCCAAGACCAGCAGTGAGTTTGGAGGCGCTGTCCTGGATCCATCCCTTCTCCCGGGCCTGGAGGAGGCACTCGGCAAGGCCCAGTTTCGGGATACGCAGCCCCGGAGCTGCTCCAACCTGCCTGACCCGGAGCAGCGGGGCTGGAATAGGATGCCCAGAGGGGACAGGGCTCAGCAGCACTTACCAGAGTGGCTCAAGTCCTTCCTTATCCACTTTGATTTGGGGGAAAAAGTAAAGCCAAATAGATTTGGCTCCTCTACAAGGGGTCTGGGGAGCAGAGTCCAACCTGCAGCCTCATGGGCTGCTCTTGGAAAGGACTGACTCCTCCTCGCCCGTAAAGGTCACCGGGCCCTGGGATAAACCCTGAGGTACATTTATATTTAATCGCTCGCACGAACAATTTTTCCAGGCGTATTTTGGTCGGGAAAGGACGCTGCCAAGGTGAGCGGAGTCCCCTGTGGTTAGCGGAAGGCGGCTGCTGTCGAGCAGCTCGAGCGGGAGCCGCGTGGCCACCGGAGCCGCTTCATCCGGCACCTCCCGTGGATACTGCATCCCAAAATGCCAGCGGCTCCGGCACGGGTGCTGCCAGATCCAGCGGCGCCCCGAGCCCCCTGGGAAGTGGAACCAACATGTGCCAAGGGAGCGGAGCTCCGGGTGGGGAGCTCGAGGGGTCCGCAGTGCCGTCCCGGCTGGAGCAGCCCGGGACCCTCCCGCCGGCTTCATTCCAGATGGGATTCAACAAGGTCCGCGTCTCTCTCGCGTTCTGGTGGCACGTTAAGCAACATGACTAATGTTCGTCACATGTTTGTTCTCTCACGCTGGCCCCCAGAGGAGAAGCATGTGTGGGAGAGCTCCGCTTTCCGCGCTCCACTATCCCTGGATTTCGCTTGGCATTTGGTTGTGGCAGCGGGAGGAGGCAGCGGGGCCGAGACGGAGGGTCCCGGCCGGCCTGGGCTGCAGGGGGGCACGGGGGCCCTGTGCTGCATTCCCAGGATTCTCGCCGCCTCCCATAGGATCTGCTCGCTGCGAGACCCATGGGGAGAAAAGCCAGGAAAGCCCAGCCAAGAGCAGGGATAGAGGCTTCCTAGGAAACCTGCTGTCCGGCTACTCCTGCTCTGCGTCTCGGCTGTCTCCGGGCTGGAGGGAAGAGTTTTGCCATCCGGTTCCCACTCATCTCCCAGGACAGGCTCTCTTCCCACGGCCGTGCCGGGCCTCCGACGGGCCCCTCGCTCCCGGCTGGAGCCGCTGGGCTGGCCTGGGATGTAAATAATTAATAATAACAATAATAGAGTGCAAGCAAGCGGCGCTGCGCTCTAAGGTCACGGCAACAGGATCTCCTTCCACCTGAACATCTTCCTCGTCCACCTGAAACCCCGGGAAGAGGCTTGAGGGGCAGGAGCTGCTGGAAACGGGGAGATGGAGGTTTGAGAGCCGCCGTGTCCCGCCAGAGCCGGATCACCGGGATCACGGAGGGATAAACGTGCAAGGAGGAAGCGGGTGCTGCCGCATCCAGGCGGAGCGGCGCTCGGGAAGCCACGTGCCTGCGGCTTGACCCTGCCAAAGCCGGTCATAGCGACGGGCTGATCCACTTAGGACAGGGCGGAGGATGAGAAGCAGGAGTCCCCATCGGTGAAGTTCACTCGAAGTCCACAGAAACAATCCCCGCCGTCGAGCGGCCCCGTTAATTAAGACATGTCTAATGAAGAGATTCCTGTGCGTTTTGCAGCTGCCTCCTCCTCTGCTGCTCCTGCCTCAGTTATTAAGCCCTGGTTGTTCCCACGTATAGATGCTCTGTTATGAGCTAGAGGTGGTTTCATTCCAGGAAAAGAAAAATAATAATAATTTAAACAAGCCTCTGCTTTGGAAGTGCTCTAGTTATCCTGGAATAACTTAGGAAAATGGTTTCCACATGAAGAGCTTCTCTGGGATCTGTGGTGCAGAAGAGCTTGGTCCATGGTGACCATGTGGCGACCACTTAGACCCTTGGTGCAGGCAGGTCTGCAGCTTTAGAAGCCATAAACTCAATGCAGCCGAGTGCAGGATGGCCTCAGCTCTCCTCTTCCTGCTCCTCTTACCCTTTCTTGCATGGGAGCCCTATCTGCAAAGCCTCTCGATGTCTCTTTCAGAAAAACACTTGGAAAAGGCTCAAGGAGAAGGGTATTTTTTCAATTATCTTCAGAAGAAAAATCTCTATCAGATTGAGCTGTTTGGCCAAATACCCACCCAGGATGACTGGCTCTCACCTGCAGCTGCTGTTGCTGGAAAGTCGTCCTTCCAAATTTGGGGCAGGCTTTGCTTTTATTCTGTTTTTCCAGGGATGGGAATTGGCCTTTTCCTTCCACTTGGACCTTCTAAAGGGCTAAGCGAGAATCTGAGCCTCTGTTGTACCCTCGATGGTGGAGATCTGTGGGTTTATAGTTATTACCTATCTAACACTGTCTCTGTTGCCATAGAGACTGTATAAATAGAATAAAATTTAAATCACAATTTCCTCGAGTAGCAGTTGAGCACCACAGATTTGTTACGTCTTTCTTAGGAAAAACCAAATGGATCTAATTCTTCATCCCAAGTGGATAACAAGGACTATTTTGCCTGTAGTGTTCAGCAGCGTGCGATCGAAGTGCTATTAGTAGCACCCCAATTCCTTGCAAGCCTTCCAGATGCGATGGGAATTAAGCCTTAATGAATCTGGACGCTCGAGGACTAAATGGTGTTTGAGAGATGAGTCCTGCCCGCGCGGACACCAAGTCCTCCAGGCATCCGGATGCTCTTGGAGGTCGTGTCACAAACCCAGCTGCTTCTCTACAAGTCGCAGCTTTTGCCAAGTAACAGCGTGGCTAAAAGCAGCTCCCGATTGTGACCTCCCCTTGTTTTCAAGCACGGGCAGATCGCAGCAGTGCCAGGAGGGAAACCAGCATCCCTAGGGATGAATCTCAGGACCCTAAGTGGTCCCGCAGGATTAGGGTTTTAGTCCTAGGAGCCAAGATTTTAGTCCTAGGAGCAAAACAGAGACATCCAGAGCAGGAGCACAAGGTTGTGCCGTGTTCACCGCTGAGTTTATGACAGCTGAGGCTGCCTGTGGAGCTGAGAAGACATTTGAGTGTCCCAAGATTATTCCCTTGCAGTCTGGGAGCCGTGTTGGGCTGGGATATGTGATCCTCCGGCAGCAGGACTAAATCTACCAAGCCCATCTCATAGTGGTCACCAATGCGAGAGGTTACTAAGCGCAGGGCGACAGCAGGGACGAGGGTGGGCAGGAGATTTGCAGAAGGCACCCAGCCAAGCGCGGGGCTCGGAGGCGCAAATCTGGGCACTGCACTGGGCGCGGGAAGCGGCGCCGGGCTCCCCTGCCCGTAATCAGGAGCTCGATCGGTTCCACCATCCATGTAGCACGAGGGCTGCTGGCCGCGCCGGCGCGCGCGGGGAGGCGAGCGTTTGGAGGATTCCTCTGCTCTGGAGGAGGTCGGTGGCGATGCTGAGGAGCCCGGGCGGCTCCGGGGGGATGTCGTGCTCGGGGGTCCTGCAGGGAGGTCCCTGCTGTGCTGCTCAAGGTCGCTCGGGCCCCGCTGGTGGCACCAGGCAGGAGAGGCAGCTTCACTCTGGCAAAGCAAGGCCGGGTTTTGGGGCTGGTCTTGGAGGCCATGGAAGAGTCAGAGGGAAAGACCTTCCCCTTTCCCTCCTGGAGTGCATTCCCAAGGGCAGGAAGCTGTCTGCAGCACGTCCCAAGCCTGGGAGTCACCAGGGTTGTTCCGGCTCTGAGCAACGTTGCTCCTTCCCCTTTGTCCGTAGGGGCGCAGTGCCCTCAAGCCCATACCCAAACACACCACCGTGGTGTGGTGGCATCTCCCAGACTTTGCTCTCGTGCATTGTCCGCCCACGTCACGGCCGCGCAAAGCGTTGCCCACAATAAGGGAGGCTCTTTTCTCCCCCGCAGAAAATCCAGCAGCTCTCCGAGGGCTCCATGTTCGGCCACGGCCTGAAGCACCTTTTCCACAGCCGGCGGCGCTCGCGCGAGCGGGAGCACCAGAACTCGCAGGACTCGCTGCCGCCGCCGCCCGGCGCCTCCGACCACGACTCCCCCGACGAGAAGGAGCGCTCGCCGGAGATGCACCGCGTCTCCTACGCCGTGTCGCTGCACGACCTGCCCGCGCGCCCCACCGCCTTCAACCGCGTGCTGCAGCAGATCCGCGCGCGGCCCTCCATCAAGCGCGGCGCCAGCCTGCACGGCGCCGGCGCCGGCGGCCGCCGCGCCAAGAGCGGCTCGCTGGAGCCGCAGCGGGGCAGCCCGCACCTGGGCCGCCGCGCGCCGCAGGACAGCGGCCTCACCGCCATCCTGCACCAGCACCAGGGCCGGCCGCGCTCCTCGTCCACCACCGACACCGCCATCCTGCTCGCCGAGAGCGGGGCCGTCTACCTGCTCGCCGAGGACACCGAGGGGCTCGCCGAGAAGGTAGGGGCTCGCGCGGGGCCGGCACCTTCCCCAAGGCGGCACCGTTTGATTGCACAAAAAATCAGCCCACCTGCACAAAAAGTCATCCCGCCTTCCCGCCGCGGCACCGTTTATCACCTCATATACGCAAAAAACCATCCCCCTTGGGGCTGCTAACACAGGGACCTGCCATCCATGCCCAGCACACAAAAAATCATCCCACCTTCCCGCAGCGGCACCATTTTATTGCCACCTATACAAAAAATCATCCCACCTTCCCGCAATGGCACCGTTTATCACCTCATATACACAAAAAACACCCCCCTTGGGGCTGTTGACACAGGGACCCCGTGGCCAGGACACAAAATATCATCCCACCTTCCCGCAGCGGCACCGTTTTATTGCCACCTATACAAAAAATCATCCCACCTTCCCGCAGCGGCACCGTTTTATTGCCACCTATACAAAAAATCATCCCACCTTCCTGCAATGGCACCGTTTATCACCTCATATACACAAAAAACACCCCCCTTGGGGCTGCTGACGCAGGGACCCGCCACCCGTGCCCAGCAAACGGCCTCCAAGCAGGAGCTGGGGCTGCTGGTGGCCGCGGGAGGCCCTGGGGCTGCTGCTGGAGCCAGCAGATGCATTAGGGAGCGTTGGAGGCCGGGAAGCAATCCCAGCGCCGCGTGCCATTCCGCGTTAACCGAGCTCTGCTGAGGGATACGATATCCAGATCCCGGCCCTTTGTTTGAGCTACCAGACGCCACGTGTCCCCCAGGTGCGGGAGCGGCGCTCGCCAGCCCCGGCGCTTGGCATTCGCTCCCTTTCCCGTTCCCAGGCACCGGCGCCGCTGCCGCGGCCTCGGAGCAGCTTTTCCCACCGCTCCATGGAGCCGCTGCGGAGGGAAATCCAACCTGTTGCCCTCTGCACTAACGGAAAGAAGATCCCCAAGATACTTTTTCTTTCTCTTTTTGCTCTCTTTTTCCTCCCATGCGGCTTCCCAGCCGCCCTGTGGGGATGGGGACCCTCTGTCTGGATGCCGGGTGCTGCACATGGCACCTGCAGCTCTCCAGGGTCCCAAAGAGGCTGTTCAGGCTGCAGATTTGGGGCCAAAATCACCCTGGCTCCGCAGGGGACACAGGGCTAAGCAAGGGGCTCCTGCCCCCGCCACCCCGCTGGGTGACCCAGCTTGAAAGCCAAATGTAGGGACCAAAGCCTGTGGAGCAGCACAAAAAGGGCATGAATAATTCACTGCATGTGGCACAGAGAGAAACACGGGGACAGGCGATACCGTGGGGGGAAGGAAAAAAAACCAAGCGGCTGTTGGGAGCAACAAGAGTTCCGTGATATTCCCGGGCTGTTTTTCCGTAGCCTCCCTGGCCTCCGTAGCTCGGTGCAGGGCAGCGGGTGGGCAGGGAGCTCCCCGCGCGCTGGGCACTTGCGGGACGCCCTGCCCTGCGCATCCCGCGGGAATTGCGGGAAAGCATCCCGCAAAACACCCCCGGAGCCCTCGCCAGCAGCGGGGAAGGCATCGCCTGGCCCTGCACATACCCCCTGCGGCACAGGGACCCGGAGCAGAGCCCTCCAGCAGCTCCCCATGAACCCCAAGCCAGTCCCGGCGCTGGGGGCTCTTATCAGCTCCATGAGGAGCAGCTTGGGGTGCTTTCCCATGGGATTAGGCAGCACCCTGCAGGGTGCTGATGCTGACGGATGGGCCTGGTTGTCACCGGGGAGTTTCTTTGGCCGCTGTTTCACCACGCTGGGTTTGGTTCCCCTTCCCAGCGGTGCCTTTTTGTGATCATGGGAAGAGCAGGATGCTCAAATGCCGTGAAAATGATGGGAATGTGGAAACACTCTGCTCGGAAACAACAACAACAAAAAAAGGATTTTCCCTCAGTTTCTGCACATGCCCAGCGTGTGGAGCAGAAGGTCCTCACAGGAGACTCCTTTTCCACGCAGCAATTTCACACTGAACGTTTCACTCCTTGCATAACGGCCTAAATGCAAGCGCTGGGTTAATCCCTAATGGAATTGCCCAGCCGGTGCTTTTCCAGCAGCTATTGATTCTTTCCTTGCCTTTTCTAACCACGTTTGTGCAGCAAGCTGGGGTGAGCCTGGTCAGAGATGGCTCTGCCTTCCCACCCGGACTCCACTCATCATCCTGGGAAAACCACAGCACTGGGAGCCATCCCTGGCCTCCTGTCTGCCCCCTGCAACCCGCGCGGGGCCTTGGCTTCCTTATCCCGGAGCGGATTCTGCACCGGGCATCTCCAGTGATCCGGGGGGAGCAGGACCCGTGCGGAGCCGGCGGCTGCTCCGGGGCTGCCGCCGTTAGATGGCACCAGCATCCGGGCTCTGCGCCACAAGTGACACGAGCGCGGGGAGGGCTCAGGCAGCAGCGGGCGGCTTGGCGGCCCCTCACTGTGCGGGTCTGCTGCACGGAGCTCGCCCGGACGCCCTTCCCGACGCTCCGGGCACTGCGGGACCGTGGAGCTGCGGCTGTGCCGGCTCCGTGGCCTCGTCCTCGCCGCGCTCGGTGCCCGAGGACGTGTCCCGTTCCCGGCGGCATCCGGCAGCGTTGGGTTTCAGGGCGGGAGCGGGGGGCGGCCGGCCCGGCTCCGGTTACCGCAGCTCGTCCTGCGCTCTGAGCACCGGGAAAGGCGGCACCGTGGAGCACGGAGGGGTCCCAGGACCCGCGGCTCCGCTTCCCAGGATCCTTCTCCTTGCGGCGGGATCAGCGGCGGGTGCTGTGGATCCACACAAGAGAAGCCGGGGATCCCGTGGGACGCGCTGGGGTGTCCGTATATCCTTTGGGATTGCTCTTCCTCGGGGAGTGCATGGGATCTGCCTTGGAATTCCCAGATCCTGCCCTGTGTCGCTTGTGAGGGATTTGCCGGTGGGGCTCAAATGCCGCCCAAGCGCCGGGAAGCTTGAGGGTTAAAACCCCAGAGCAAGGAGCCAAAATAGCCCAGCGGGCAGCGCCGGGAGGGAATAGCGGGAAGGATGATGTAAGGCCGGGATCCCGCGGCCGGCCGGACAGCGCGTGCCGATGGGCCGGGATCAGGGGCGAGCGGAGCCCGGGCAGGAGCCCTCAGCCCCATGGCACCAATTAGTGGGAATAGCGGTAACGATTCCATAGTGCAGGCGAGGCCGGGGAGGCTGCCTGGCTCCCTCGCCTCCCTCGCACGCTGGAGCCACCGGCTCCTGCCTGGCTGTTCCCGAGCCGCGTTCCCGCTCTCCCGGAGCACGGGGTGCCCAGCGGCTGTGAGCGCCTTGGGATTTGCAATGGGAACCAGAGACCTCTGTGAATCCAAGCCCAAGCCGGCCCCTTAGGAATGGGGCAGGAGAGCCAGACTCGTGGCCACTGCTCCCACCTCCGCTTCCCAGGAGTGGAATGGGAAGGGCACCTCTGCCTGCGGTGGGAACCCCCTTCTCTCCTTCCCATTGCCATGGTGCCGGGAGAAGCAGGTTGGGGAAAAAAAAACCCAGGCAACTAATAGCTGGGAATACAAAGGCTGGGACTGCTGCCTAATTAACTCAGCGTCAGGCTCCCGCGCTGATTCAGCCCGAGCGGGGACTCCGTGTTCCTCAGCATCCCGGCATATGGCTCTGTTTGCAGCCCAGCCTGTGCCGGAGCCGAGGCGGCTCCTCCCTGGGGGTTGGGAACGGGGCAGCCGGCGGGCGGCACCGGTTCTGCTCCGGGCACGGGATTTGGCTGCCTGCGCTCCGAGCCGCTCGCCTGCCCCTTCCCATCCTTAACTACAGCTCCTAATGGAGATGCAGCTTCCCGGCTCCCATCCCGGGACAAGGACTCTGCTCCTGACCTCCCTCCCGGGTGTCTCTGTAAGTACCTGCTGCTCCTCGGAATCCCGCAGGATTCCAGGCCCGAGGAGGGCCCGGGAGCCGCGTCCCTTGCCTGGACACTCCGAGTGGGGCTTGCAGGTGGCCAGGGCCGGATTCTGCCCCTCTCAGTGCTCGTGTGCACCAATATGTGCCACAATTTTGTGCCCACCCAGGGATTTCCTTCTGCTGGGATTTATTCCGGGCGCTGGGATTTATTTCTTTCCAAATTTGCCTTTTCCAGGCAGGCCTGAAAAACGTAGCCGCCTCTTTCTAACTGGAGTAAATCTCCCAGGTGGAGACGGTGCTAAGGATGAAGGGGAGCCCGCCGCCGTCGGCTCGGGTAACTAATCGCCGGGTTAAAAAAACCCTTTTCCTTATGGGAGCACCTGGGAAGAAGGGAGAGCTCAAGCCGGAGCCGGGCGGCGTCGCCCAGGGCAGCGCCAGCAATCCCGAGGGATTCGCGGCTCGCCCATGCGCTCCCGGTGCCGCGCGGCCTCTCCGTGAGCCCTGAGGTCCCGGTGCTGCTTGGGCTGCAAAGCCCCATGCCGGGGTCTGCAGGGAGCTCCGTGCGGCCACAAGGAGCAATCCCGGGCGGAGAAACCCCTGGTGCGGGAGCCGGGAGCGGATTCCCGAGGCAGCAGCCTCTGAGCGCAGCCGCTCACCTCTAATCCGGCCCTAGTCCCTCCCTCCCGGCTGCTCCCGGGATTCGCCGGGGCGGCGCGGAGCTCCGCTCGCCCATGGCAGCGGCGGCCCGTCCCGTGCGGCGCCGCAGGAGCCCGTCGGGACATGGAGGTAGGTCCGGGATGGGGGATCTGGGATTAATCCCGTGTGGAACATCGCTGTGGGTGGGAAGGGGCTCCCGGCATTGCCTCTCTGCCGGTGCCGGCGGCATCGCGATGGGTGATGCCACCCAGCGCCATGCAGTGTCCCCAGGGAATCCCGGTGGCAGCTACAGCCCTGAACCTGGGATCTGTATGGGAATGATCTCCAGTCTGGGAAAGGAGCAGTGGCAGCTCCTTGCCAGGACAAGGGACAGCGGGATGGAGCCGTGCGTCTCCCGGGAATGGGGCCAGGGGCTCCAGTGTCTCCCCTTCACTGCAGCGTGCGCCGCGGACACTGGCCGAGCAGTGATAGCCATAGGAATAGTTATCCCTTGGGAAGCACCTCTGCCTGCCCCATGCAGCCTTCCTCGGCCACCAGCATCTTCCCACGGCTCGATGGTCCCTAGTTTTCCCTGCTTGCAGGTGCATATGATCCTTTGCGTCGCTCCTTCTTCCCCGTACTAAATTTTCTTTCCCGCTTCCCCTCCATCTGATGTTTCCTTCCCGCTTTCCCTCCATCCGAAGAGCAGCAGTGAAGGAACCGGCTGGGTGCTGCTTGCTCAGCGTCCTCACTGGAGCCCTCGCTGCATCCCGGCTCTGCTGGCCTGAGCCCTGTGGATAAGCGGGATTTCTCCTCCCGCATCCCGCCCAGCCGCCCTCCAGCTGCAATCCCAGCCCGGGGGGTGGCCGGCGGGTCCATTCGGATGCCCCTTCCAGCAGTGTTTTGCAGGGAGGGAAAGTGCAGCTCTCGCTAATCCCGCTGCTAAATCCGCTGTGCGGCGGGTTCGGCTCGCGGGGATTTAGCCGCCGTTGGCGCTCAGTGCCGCAGGGATCTGCCCTGTCTCTTTGGGCTGTTGTTTTTCCAAGCGACAGCCTGGGGAAGGTCCCGTGGGTTGCACCGTGCCCGAGTCAAGAGGGGTGGTGGCCGTCGTTGGGGTTTCCTTCTGCTCGGTGCTGTTCAGAGACCCCAAATTTTGTTCCCTACACCCCAGGCCAGTTTTCCATTTCAGCTCATCCCGGGAGGGGGTTCCTTTCCAAAGCAGAGCAGGAAGAACAATGGCTTTCCTGCCCTTTCCGAGTGAAGCACATGCACAGCTTGCAGAGCCTGCAGGGCTTTATTTTCGCTCAGAAAGTGCTGATCCCCGCGGGCTGCAGCCGGCGTGCCGCTCTGCCCGCGCAGCTGTGCGTGGGCCCGCGTTTTCCTGCCTGTTCCTCCCTGCTCTCGTATCCAGGCCTTGCCCCTTATGGCAGCGCAGCCCTTGCCGGGTTATTTAACATCCTGTGAATATCCCTGAGCCATCCCAGGCAGGAAAACGGGGGCCGAGAGCCCCGTTTGCACCGAGCTCTGGCCTGCCGGTAACGCCACGGTCCTCGGCATTATCCCTATTAAAGGGTCACTTGGGGAAAGTGTGTTGGAAAGGAGAAATTATCCAGGGCTGCCAGCGGTATTTAACTTCCAAGCGGCTCTTAATTAGGAGCCAGGAGCTGTTTATACAACCGCTGAGCTTTGCATAAGGATCTGCACGTAAAACCGAGCACCTGGCAGGGCTGGGGATGTCCAAGCGGGAAAGCGGCTCCGCTCCCGGCCTCCCCGTGCTCCGAAGCAGGGCTGCGGGCAGGGGATTTTCTCTCCCGGTGCTTTAATTTCTCACCTGTGGAATGGCAGTCAGCGTGGTGATTTACAGGGGGATCATAGAATCATAGAATCATAGAATGCCGAAGGTTGGAAGGGACCTCAGAGGTCATCGAGTTCAACCCCCCTGCTCACGCAGGGTCACCTAGAGCACGTGGCACAGGGCTGCATCCAAGCGGGTTTTAAAGATCTCCAAAGAAGGAGACTCCACAACCTCTCTGGGC
>NW_020456276.1:1298787-1328064 GCF_003342845.1 Nothoprocta perdicaria | reverse complement strand
CTGACCCACTCTTCCTCTACCCAGGGCAAGCCTTCCTCTCTCTCACTCTCTTCGTGTGTCCCTAGGGCCTGGGATTCCAGAGGGCTGCCCCTGACAAACACAGAAGCAAAKGCAGCATTCAGCAGCTCTGCTTTGTCCGTGTTTTCCGTAACCAGGGTACCCACCCCATTCACTAGTGGACCCACGATTTACAGCGGTTGTGCCTGGGGAGGGAAAATGGGGGGAAAATCTGCATTTGAACTGAAAATAAATATATACTCAGAACTGAGATCCTTCCAGGCTGCTCCGTCGCTGCTCTCCTGGCTGCTCTGGTGACAGGTTGGACATTGGCTTTGGGTTTGGGCTCCTTGTTGCCCCTGCAGCGGGTTGGGGCTGTCACCCGTGGGCTCCAAGCCGAGCTTTGGCTTGGCCTTGCTGTTCTGAGCTTTGTTCTGTTCTCTCTTGGCCGCAGCTGGACAAGGGGGACGTGACGGCCCTGAGCCTCCCTTCCAACGTGGGCCACGGCGACGCTGACGGCAACATCTGCCTGGACATCCCCGAGGGCACCCCGGACCCGCAGCGCACCAAGGCGGCCATCGAGCACCTGCACCAGAAGATCCTCAAGATCACGGAGCAGATCAAAATCGAGCAGGAGGCGCGGGACGACAACGTGGCCGAGTACCTGAAGCTGGCCAACAACGCGGACAAGCAGCAGGCCTCCCGCATCAAGCAGGTCTTCGAGAAGAAGAACCAGAAGTCGGCGCAGACCATCGCGCAGCTGCACAAGAAGCTCGAGCACTACCACAAGAAGCTGAAGGAGATTGAGCAGAACGGGCCCTCCCGGCAGCCCAAGGATGTTTTCCGGGACATGCACCAAGGCCTCAAGGACGTGGGTGCCAACGTGCGCTCCAGCATCAGCGGCTTCGGCGGCGGCGTCGTGGAGGGCGTCAAGGGGGGGCTCTCGGGCTTGTCGCAGGCCACGCACACCGCCGTGGTGTCCAAGCCCCGCGAGTTCGCCAGCCTCATCCGCAACAAGTTCGGCAGCGCCGACAACATCGCGCACTTGAAGGACACGCTGGACGACGGGCACCCCGAGGAGGCGGCGCGGGCGCTGAGCGGCAGTGCCACCTTGGTCTCCAGCCCCAAGTACGGCAGCGACGACGAGTGCTCCAGCGCCACGTCGGGCTCGGCCGGCGGCAGCAACTCCGGCGCCGGGCCCGGCGGCTTGGGCAGCCCCAAGTCCAACACGCTGGACAGTCACCACAACAGCTTCGACACCATCCTGGAGGAGCTGCGGGAGATCAAGGAGAGCCAGTCGCACCTGGAGGACTCCATGGAGGACCTCAAGGCGCAGCTGCAGCGGGACTACACCTACATGACGCAGTGTCTGCAGGAGGAGCGCTACAGGTAGAGCGGAGGGGAGGCGGGGTGGCAGCACGTGGGGACGGGGACACGCTCACCTGCGCTGTGCTGATGCCACCACGCAACAGCTCATGGATGGAAGTGGCCACTGCCGTATGGCCCAGGGGGGTCTGCGCATGTTGGGGACACCGCCGTCCCCAACGCCCCTGTGTCCTCCAACCTCCCCGCGCAGGTACGAGCGCCTGGAGGAGCAGCTGAACGACCTCACGGAGCTGCACCAGAACGAGATGACCAACCTGAAGCAGGAGCTGGCCAGCATGGAGGAGAAGGTGGCCTACCAGTCCTACGAGAGGGCGCGGGACATCCAGGTGGGTGAAGGCACCGCGGGGGACACCGTCACCTCGTGTGACGAGGCGGGCGGGCGGCGCGGGGCCCTGACGCGGCCGGTGCCTTGCAGGAGGCCGTGGAGTCCTGCCTGACGCGGGTCACCAAGCTGGAGCTGCAGCAGCAGCAGCAGCAGGTGGTGCAGCTGGAAGGGGTGGAGAACGCCAACGCGCGGGCCCTCCTGGGCAAGTTCATCAACGTCATCCTGGCCCTCATGGCCGTGCTGCTCGTCTTCGTCTCCACCATCGCCAACTTCATCACGCCGCTCATGAAGACCCGCATGCGCATCCTCAGCACCGCCCTGCTCGTCCTCTTCCTCCTCTTCCTCTGGAAGCACTGGGACTCCATCACCTACTTGCTGGAGCACGTGCTGCTTCCCAGCTGATCCCCGGCCCGGCCGCTGCGCCCGAGGGCTTCCCGGTTCCTGCCGAGGGGAGCCGGGATGGGGCCGGCGGCCGGAGCCTCCGTTTGCCGCCTCCACGCTCTTGGTTGAGTTGCTTTTCCTTTGCCCTCTGTCGCGTTGGTGGAGATGGAGCGGTGCCCTGTCAGTCCTCGGGAAGGCCGGGGAGGGCAGCATGCGGGAATTTGGGATGCAAACGCTAAATTACGTGTCACTGCGTTGGGCTTCCAAACGGCGCCAGACCGTGGGCGGGAAGTGGCAGGAAAAGGGCGCGTGGGCATCCCCGGGTGGGGAAGACGGAGCCAGCGAAGGAGCCCCGCGTGCAGGAGTGAACGGAGGGCCCCGCTCCCGAGGGCGGCAGGCGCCTCCTGCGGCGCTTCCCGCCCCGCTTCCCGCTTCCTTCCCGGGCCGCCGGCCCTGTGTGTGTGCGCGTGCGGTTGGCGTTTCCCGCGAGACTCGCGTCCCCCTTGGTGAGGGGACGCCCCCCAGCCCCACGCACCAGCACGGCTTGTTGTCTTGACTGTTTCTTAAATTATTTCAGACGTATATATTTATGTAATATATCTACACACACACATATATATATAAATATATATATAAAAATATATGCACGGGCAGAGGCTCCTCGGGTGCAGCTCTGCGGAGCACGAGCGCATTGTCCTGGTGGGAATGTGGCCGGGAGCTCCATCCTTGCTCCTAGGATCCGCTGGGGGCTGCTGCAAATGTGCCCCCCACCCTGTGCACGCAAGGGGCACCCCAGGGTGCTGCCCCCCGTGCCTGGAGCGCTTTTGGGGCAGGAGCTCCTTGTTTTGGTGCAGATTGATGGGGGGTGGCAGCACCCGCCGAGCTGGATGCAGGACACTCATTGCACCGCGCTGCAAGGGCCTTGCACCTCTGTCCCGTGTTCCCTTTATCCCTATTTCCTCCACCCTCTGCATGGTCCTGCCGGGGGCTCCGTAGAGCGGACAAGCGCACGGGGGAGCCAAGGAGGCTCCGCGGCAGCCGCAGCCACGCGAGGGCTCCCGGAGCCGCCCGCTGCCGCCGAGGCACTGCCGGGAATTCCCTCAGCGCTGCGGCCAAGCCGGGACATTGCCGGGCCCTCCTGTACCCACCGGCCCCGGGAAGCTCATCCCTGCAAGGAGCCCCCGAGAAATCATGGTGATTAATTGCTTGGGGAGCTGAGGGCTAATTGCACTTCATGGGGATGCAGGGAAGCAGCCAGCGCTGCGGACCTGACGGAGTCTTCCTGCCTCCCCCTTTGCTTGGCAGTCAAGGAGGAGGAGGAAAAGGAGAAGGAGGAAAAAGAGGAGGAGGAGGATGAAAAGGAGAAGGAGGAGGAAAAGAAGAAGGAGGTGGAGGAGGAAAAGGAGAAGGAGGAAGAGGAGGAAGAGGAGGAAAGGAGAAGGAGGAAGAGGAGGGAAAGGGAAAAGGAGAAGGAGGAAGAGGAGGAAAGGAGAAGGAGGAAGAGGAGGAGGAGGAGGAAGAGGAGGAGGAGGAGGAAAAGGAGGAGGAGGAGGAAAAGGAGGAGGAGGAGGAAAAGGAGGAGGAGGAGGAAAAGGAGGAGGAGGAGGAAAAGGAGAAGGAGGAGGAAAAGGAGAAGGAGGAGGAAAAGGAGAAGGAGGAGGAAAAGGAGAAGGAGGAGGAAAAGGAGAAGGAGGAGGAGGAGAAGGAAAAGAAGAAAGAGGAGGAGGATGAAAAGGAGGAGAAGGAGGAAAAGGAGAAGGAGGAAGAGGAGGGAAAGGAAAAAGGAGGAGGAAGAGGAAAAGGAGAAGGAGGAGTAGGAGGAAAAGGAGAAGGAAGAGGAGAAGGAAAAGGAGAAGGAGGATGAAAAGCAGAAGGAGGAGGAGGAGGAGAGTGGCGGTGGGAAGCAGCCTGGGGACCCCCAGCACCTCCCTCTCCCCCCGCCAGCCGCAGGAAACAAGGGCAGTTCCCAAGGATAACATGCTTTGCATTCCTGCGCCGTTGCCGGGGGAATTGCGACTGATCTACATGAGAAACACCGGCTCCCCCCGGGGTCAGCGTGTCTGGAGGAGAAGAATTCCTAGCGGAAAAGCTCGGAGGAGCGCAGAGGGGAGCGGGGGCGGCCCCGCGCCTGGGATCTCACAGGACAAACCTAATCATTTAATTGCACCTTAAAAAGGAATATAAATACCTGTCTGGAGCTGGGGAGGGAGGAGGCTCCGAGAGGAAAACGGGAGAGGAATTTAATTAAGGGCAGCGCTGGGAATGTCTCGAGCACAGTAAAGATAAAGAGGATCAATTGCTGCTTCCTCAGATCAAAGCAAAGGGTGGGTGGGATGGGGGGGGGGCAGGGCGGCCAGGGGGCAGGAAAGCCGGGAAAGGCACCCGGGAGAAAGCGGGAGAGCGAGACAGCCGGTTAAGACCGCAGAAATAACTGATGGCAGAGCCGCTGTCGCGGTGCCGGGACCCGACGGGGGACACGGCAGGGCTGATTTCTTGGTGGGAGCAGGGGCAGCGCTGCCTCCCTGTCCATCCGTCCATCCATCCCTCCATCCATCCCTCCATCCAGCCATTCAGCTAGACAGCCAGCTATCTATCCATCCATCCATCCAACCGTCCGTCCATCCATCCATCCATCCATCTATCCATCCATCCCTCTAGCTATCTGTCCAGCGAGCCAGCCAGGCATCTATCCAGCCAGCCAGCTGTCCATCCGTCCGTCCATCCATCCAACTGTCCATTCATCTGTCCTTGCATCTTTCCATCCATCCGTCCGTACAGACTGCCCAGGAAAGCGCTGGGAAGGCAGCAGCCAGGCCAGGAGCCGGGCTCTGCTCCGATCTCGCAGCACCCGGCAAGGACAGGAGCAGGAAGAGCTGCTTCCTGGCCACAGTTGGGAAGCGTTTCCAGCTGAGCCCTTTGCTACGGCCTCCGGACCATGGTTTTGGTCCCGGGCTTGGAGCAGCTGAAGGAAACGGCGTTCCGGGATCAAAGCTCGCGCCGCGCCGCACGCTTCCCTTTTTTGGGCTGCTCCCGGCTCCTAGCAAAGTGTCACCCAAACCGGCAAGACTTTCATGTGGGGATTTCTCGTCTTCAAAGCAAGCCGGCATCAAACAGGTAATGCTTGAAACGCACAAAAAAAAGAAGGGAGGGTCCCGCTTTGAGCGCCAGGGCGGCTCGGCAACATCAGAGATTTGTTGCGTTCCTGCTCTGCAGCCGGGATGTTTCTGCACGGAACAGCCCAAATATGGGCCCGGCGCATCCGGCGGCTCCGCAAGCCCGGACGGCGGCGCCGGGTGACTCACGGCTGGTGCCCTCGGGGCCGGGTAGTGCTGACGGCTCCGGGAATTCCCAGCCTGGCCCCATTGAGAGCTGTCTGCAGCTTCAGAGTAGCTTCCCACTCCAAAACCCCTTTTCTCCCCTATTTTTTGCTGCTCGCCCACGCTGCGGCGTTGCCCCCAGGATGGTGCAAACCCCAGGATGGTGCAAACCCCATTTTGCCCCCAGGATGGTGCCCCCAGGATGGTGCAAACCCCATTTTGCAGGCTGGCAAATGTTCCATCGGGGCACGTCGCCCTCAGCTTTGCAAGCCCACGGCAGCGAGCGCAGGGGAGCGACGGGAGCTCGGCCACGGGGGCTTGCAGATCGCGAGAGGGTCTGCAAATCCTGGAGAACCTGCAAAACACAGGAGGATCTGCAAAACACAAGCGGGTTTGTAAATCACAGTGGGGGGTTGCAAATCACGGGGAGGGCGTTGCAAAACGCAAGAGGGTCTGCAAAACACACAGGGGTCTGCGAGGTGGCAGTGGATCTGCAGGGAATGAAAGGGAGCCCTTAATAAGCGAGGGCCTGGAAGAAGGGGCAGCTCCCAAGCAGGAGGAGAGGCGTTGGAAAGGGGCCGTTTCCAAGGGCTGCCCCCGGGAATGCTCCGGCTCGGAGAGCCGGGCAGGGCCTGGGAGCAGAGGGATGGGACAGAGGCTGCAGCCGCCTCCCCGTGTCCCCTCCCCTGCAGAGGTGGCATCGCTGCCACACAGGGCAGGTCCCGCAGGCCAGACCTGTGCAGCGAGTCCCTGGCATCCCCAACCGTGCCGGTTTTCCCAGTCCCGGCAGCCCGACTTGTTTCCCCATCCCTTGGAAAGCCGCCCGCTTCCCAGAGGGGTGACGGAGCCGGTCCCACTTCTGCCTGCTCCCTGCAGCTGGAGCAAAGCCCACATTCCCAGCACAGGCTGCTCCGCGGCGCTGGGATCAGCCCGGCTCCCAGGGAGCCCGCAGGCATCCCAAAACCAAGTGCCACCAAACAAGTGCCCGAGTCACATCCAGGTGACAATTCCCTACAAGGAAAAAGGCACCAGGGCCAGGGGGAATTTGCCTGCTCATGGAGAGGACTGGGCCCAGAGAGCTGGGAATGAGCTTGGGGCAAACAGCTGCATCCATCCGCATTCCCTGCGGGAAGGAAAGGCTGGGATGCAGCGGTCCCATTCCCTAGTTGCAGCAGCAGGAAGAGGGGCCAGGAGCAAGTCCCTGGAAGGGACTTGGCCCTTGCTAAGCCGGGTGTCCCACGAGCAGCTTTGCAGCGCTCCGGCCTTGTCCCACGCCGCTGGAAGCACGCAGGGAATGCGTAGCAGGGGGCCCGGGGCATTCCTGGCACGCAGGAACGCCGCCGGAGCGGGCAAAGGGCAGGGCCAGGAGGCCCAAGGAACCCCTACCAACCAATGTGGAAAGGGGACATCCTTAGGGTGCTTCCTAGAGCCGTAAAAACAGATCCAATGGCTCAGCAAGGGCTGGAGCAGGGAATTGCAGCTCCATCCTGGAAAAGGAGCTGGGATGCAACAAACAGGTGAAGCAGAAGCCTGGTCCACATTCGGCCTTTAATTTAAATCCGTGTTTTCTCCAAACACTGTGGGAAGGAGGGGACAACAACAAGGAGGGGACAGTGCCCGCGAGGCAGCCAAGTGCAAAGGAGCATCGAGCCCTCTGCTCCCGGCCCTGCGGGAAGCGCTGCCTTCGGGAAGCTGCTCCCAGAGGCAGGAAAATCCAGTGCAGAGGAAGTTGTACATTAACTAACCACAAGGCAATAAATAAAGAAGTGATGCCTTAAGGAAAGGCACTTTTTTTTTCCTTCCCCCCCTTCCAACACAGTTCAGGGTTTCCTGTGGTACCAACCCCACCAGCTGCTCTTCCAGCAGGAAGGGGAAACATTGGGAGCTGGAGCCCTTGGGCCCCCATTGCCAGTAAATCCAGGTATCCCAGAGGGGGGGCACCGGCCTCGGGGGGCACCATGGGGCCACCCCAGCGCCCTGCTACATCTCGAGCCCGTTTGAGGTATATCACCCACCCCACGCGTCACCTTGTGCAGCCAAAAACAGTGCAAAAGGAACAAAAAAATCAAGGCAGACCCAGACAAGAACGACCCTTCTTCCCCACGGGGAGATGAGGAGCCCGTTAGCAACGGGAGGACGGCAGCACCAGGCCCCAGGGCCACCAGACCACGGCCACGGGGCCCCGAGGAGCCGCGGGCTTTGGCTCCGAGCAGGGCTGCTGCCCCGGTGCTCCCCGGTGGGACACGGGGCTAGGGGACGAGGCACCGGGGACCCAGCCCTGTCCCCACAGCGGGTTGGGGGCAGCCGCTCAGCTTCACACCGACGGTCCCCCTTTGCAGCCCTCGGTGACCCCGTCACAGTCCCACGGGGAGAAGCGGCTCCGCGCCAGGGGACCGGGGCAGTGCGTCACCGTCCAGCGGCGCAGCCGGCGCCCGGCCTCCTCCTCCTCCTCCTCCTGCTCCAGGCGGAGGAAACTGTCGACAGAGACGCAGCCGCGCATGGCACCGCGGGGCGTGCGTGCAGGTAGGTCGAGCTGCTCGAAGGACTCGGTGGAGAGGATGCTGTCCTCGCTGACGGCGCTGCCGGGGCGGCCGCGGGGACCCTCTCCGAAACGCACCAAGCCCGGCTCTGGCACGGGGCCGCCCGAGGACTTGCTCTGGTGCTTCAGGATGCCCTTGGGGTGCACGGGGAGCCCCGGAGCAGCCGGCTCCACGGCGGGACCCTCGGCAAACACGCTGCCATCCAGGTCCAGGCTGCCGTCCGGGCTCCCCAAGTCCGGCCCGTCCGGGGATTCGCCGCCCTCCAGAGAGGAGTAATAGCCCGACTCCCTCATCGGGGGCTTCTTGAGGATGCCCTTCCTGGGCACGGCCGTGGGGACCGCACTGTTGTCTGTAAGGACACAGCTCAGAGCTGCGTCGCCCTCCTCAGCAGCGGCCGTGTGCGGAGGGCTGGGCCCGGGCACCTTCTGCTCGCCCGAGTTCTTCTTCTTCAAGATGCCCTTGGGCCTCTTGAGGACGGACTTGGCCGGGTTCTCCGGCACGGGCTCCTGCAGCGCCTGGGATACGTCGTTCTCCTTCTTGGACTTCTTGAGCGAGCGCTGCCTCTCGAGGGCGCCGCCGGGCGCGGGCAGGTGCTGCTTGAAGAAGCAGCGCACCCTGGAGCCGTTCTCGACGAGGGGCCGTGACGAGCGGCGCAGCCACTCGGCCACCGCGGCCAGCGGCGACTCGCTCTCCCGCAGCGCCTCCTGCTCCCCGACGGGCACCTTGTAGCCCCAGTTCACCCACCAGTGCGTGGCGATGTCCTCGATGGTGGCGCGGCGCGCCGGGTTCACCATGAGCATCCAGCGGATGAGCCCGCAGGCATCTGCGGAAGAGGCTGGTGAGGCCGAAGGCAGCGGGACAGGGAGGGCAGAGCCGCGGTGCTTGACCTACCCGACAGCTTCGTGGGCTCCCGGTACTCCCCGCTCGTGATCTGCTTCACCAGCGTCTTGTAGTCCTGGCCATCGAAGGGCATCGCGCCGTGCACCAGGATGTAGAGGAGGACGCCCAGAGACCAGCTGTCCACCTGCGCGGCACGGGGGAGGATGAGGATGGGCAGCAAGGCAAGGCTGCGCCCCGAGGCGGCTGCTGCGAGAGCCCTGCACCCCGACGGATGCTCTGGGTGGCACCGCTCACCTCCGGGCCCCTGTAGGGCCTCCCGTTGATGATCTCGGGCGACGCGTAGAGCGGGCTGCCGCAGAACGTCTGCAGCAGCCTGTCCTGCTGGTAGACGTTGGAGAGGCCGAAGTCCGCGATCTACGGGGAGGTTTACAGCTGCAATCGAGTGGCAGCGGGTGGAGCGCGGCGCCCGACGCGCTGCAGCCCCACACCTCCCTGCCTGGGCTCCGGGAACGGGGCTTTCCCTCAGGAAAGGGATGTTGATTCCCTCTTGTCCCGCCTGGGACCCCCTGCTCAGGCTTTGCCCTCGTACCAGCGCTCGGATACACCACGACGGCTTGAGCGGCCCAAAGCCCTCACCTTGATGTTCCCGTTGGCATCGAGCAGGATGTTCTCCAGCTTCAGGTCCCTGTGGACGATGCCGTTCTGTGCCGGGGAGGGAAGGCAGAGGCGGGTTAAGCTCGCAGCGTGTTTGAGGAAGAGAAAGTCTCCGCGGGGAGGAGGCTGCCATGCAGGCACCAGCATCGCTCCATGGCGATGGGGCTCAAACAGGACGAGGTTACAGTACTGAGATGAGCAATAAACAACTCATTTTACAGCCCATCCTTATCCACGTGCAGCATCCCGGCCCGGGCGGTGCCCTTGGGCTCATTAGGAACACATTGCAGCCGTGGCTGGCTGCACGTTGGCCTGTGGGTCCCTGTCCCCAACAGGGCTGGCGACAGGGACACACCATGGCCAGAGCGCTCCGTGCTGCTTCGCTGGGAGCTGCTGCTGCCTCCAAGCAAGAGCTGCAGGCGCTTCAGTCCAAGAGGGGCTTTGCAGCCTCCCTTGCACCCAGGCGCAGCCTTGCAGCACTCCACTCCTCCCAGGGACGCTCCTCAGTGCCAACATCTCCAAGTGCTCCAGGGCCAGCAAAGCTTTGGGAAGCAACTCAGCGGGATTCATCCCCCCCCGGGATTGCCCCTCCCGCTTGGCTGGAGCCCCCCGCTCCATCGGGAGCTCGCTGCGGGCACGGCGGCTCCGACGCACCTTGTGGCAGTAGTAGACGGCGGAGACGACCTGGCGGAAGAAGTGCCGGGCCTCGTGCTCCGAGAGGCGCTGCCGCTCGCTGATGTAGTCGTACAGGTCCCCCTTGCTGGCGTACTCCATCACGATCACGATCTTGCTGCTGTTCTCAAACACTGCAAGGAGACATCGGGGGCGTGAGGTTCTCCAAAGGAAGCTCTCGTTAGCATGCACCTTAATTAGAGGGTGAAGCTACAAGCAGCTCCGTGCGCCCCTCATCTTGCTGGCATGGCCAGGGTGGATTTTCTCCATGCTCTGAGCAAGGATCAAGAGCCAGGCCAAGAGAGGGAAATCCAGGGTGGATTTTCTCCATGCTCCTAGCAAGGATCAAGAGCCAGGCCACGCCAGGGAGCGTTTCCTTCCCGTTTGCAGGTAGCTCCATATCTGCGGGCTGCCGCAGCGGCGCGCGTGACTCAGCCCTGCAAACACGGCTTTGTTTGCAGGACAAAAGGCCTGTGGATACCTCACGTACGCGGTAATAACTGGCGGCGGCCGCAGGCACCGCCGGGCGGACACGGATCCCGATCCCGCTGGATATTTGCTCCCAGGCTAGAACAGCGGGAAGCTCCCTCCCAGCCTCGTGGCTTTGCTGCCCTGGGAGCCACCTCGGTGGCTCATCAAGCACTCAAGGCTAGGGTTGCCCCAGGGAGGAAAGGAAGACTCCAAGCATGGAAATCTGCTCCTGCCGCAGGGGTTCCCAGCACTGGCATTTCCCCACTTCCTAAATACACCTTTCCCACACAGGAGCCATCCCAATCCCACGTTTTTGTTGAGAGGGGGAAGCTGGCAGGGCAGAAAGGGGGTCTCACCTTCATGGACGGCAATGATGTGGGGGTGATTGAGGGATGACATGATCTCGATCTCCCTGCGGATATGGACGAGGTCCTGCTCATCCTTGATCTTGTCCTTGCGGATGGACTTGATGGCCACCTGCACAGGAGGACACACACAGGGGGCTGAGCCGGTGTCCGGCACCCGCCCAGCTTCCCAGGAACACGCGGCAGAAACACAACCCGCTCCCGGGAAAAGGCTCCTGCCGGGGCCCGGCTTCCCGCTCCCTGCGTAGCCAGGGCATTAGGTCCTCACTGCAGCAATGCCAGTGAGAAGGAATTTTATCAGCTGGATTTGCCCCGTTTCCAAGGGTTTCTGTGCTGCAGGGGGAGGGCAGCCCTGGCCAGGCTCCCAGCCTGACCCTGCTCCTTGTTTATCTGCAACTGCGGTGAGAGCCGGGACAAGGAACGCGACCCGCACGCAGGACTTGCGGATAAGGACAAGGGCTTCTCAGGGTGGCGAAAACGAAAGGGAAAAAAAGAGAAAAAAAAAGGTTTGTTTTCCCTGCAAATATTTATTGCAGGTTGCTGAGCATGCAGGGTGCAGGGCTAAGGGAAAGCCTGGCGCTAAGGCCCCGACGCGCAGCACCGCTCCCAGCCGGCCTCGCCGCGGCTTTCACGTTATCCTCCACAAGGAAATTGAAAGGGAAGGAGAAAGAAGAGTTAGTGCCGGAGAATAGACGCCGTCTAATCCTCTTTCAAAGGCACTGGGGAGAGACAATATACTCCTAGGGCTGAATTTACAACTGAATCCAGCAGAACCTCTTTTTTTTTTTGTATCAGACAAGAATGCGGAACAGCATTAATCCCGTCAAGGGATCCTGGAGGAGACGGAGCACCGGGTCTCCCAGCAACAGGGAGAGGGGCCAGGGGCACCCGCCAGCCCCGATGCTCGTGATGAGACCCATCCGAGAGCTGCCACTGCCCAGATCCAGACCTAGAACCAGAACCAAGAGCGCATTGGGCTTCCTGACGGCCACGGAATTTCCCCCTGACTTTCATGCTAGTCTAGCAAGTTAAATTTTAGCCGTTTCTGCTTCAGTTCCTGCTTCCCAGCCCCTCCATAACGCACACAATGCCTCCAAGCCTGGGCAGCTTGGGAGCTGCCCCTGTGTTCCCGAGTTTCCTCAGTGTCAGAGCCAGGGCTCTCCTCTCCCAGTGGCAGGGTCCATATCTCACACCAAGGAGTCCACGCAGGCCATCCACACAAGTCACCCAACAAGGGAAACCCATCCCTAAGGAAAGGATGGGATGCACAGGGGCTGCTTTGTTGCAAAAACTCTCCCATCGGAGCGAATCCCTGCTCCAAGGCTGCAAGGGCAGCACCAGCTGCTCCTCGATGGGAACAGCGGCTTCAGACACCGCCGCTGCAGGTACCAGTCGGGACCCTGCACCCTTCCTCTCCCTCACTGATGTCCATGAGAAGAATTCCCTGCAGGAGATAGTCCCAGGAAATCCCACGGCTGGATCGTGGGGAATTCAAGAGTATTTTCCAAGTCAAAAAGCTTTAATTAAAGTTTTGGGGGTAGAACGGGTATTTTAAGCAGCTGCTGAAAGATACATTAAGTTACAACCCCAGGCAGCACTTTACAAGTTGCTCCAGATTGCAATTGCAGCATTTCATGTTCCATGAAATATGGATTACAAACCACAGTGGAAGAGACCAGGATTCTCCCCTTACTGCAGATCAAAAGAGGCTTTGCTGCTTGGGAATATCCCAGGTGCTCTCTTCCCTTGACATCACACGAGCCCAGAACACATTTCTGACATTGCAAGCGAGTTCCACAGGAGGTCCCGGTTCCTACTTGACTTGGCTCCGGTCCAATGCTTGGGAATGAGGCTGGAAGAAAGACCAGGCTGCAAGAAAAGAGGCCGGATGCTGCAATGCAAACAGGTGCAGCTTGCAGCACCACGGCACATGCGAGCACATTGCCAAAGCAGAGACACAGCAGGAAAAGCCGAGAGCTCTCCATGCTCAAAATCCAGCACTTGACAGAGCCCAGTCTTCCCATAACGAGCTACGTGATTAGACGCACTTGGCTTTGAGCTAACACCAGGGAGGATGGTTAAAATTCAAGGAAAAGGAGGCAGTAAAACAGGACGGCTCAATATGAAAATGCATATTTTCAACGCAGCGAAATGCGCCCGACAGAGGCGTTAGCCAGAGGCCAAACACACGCGGGACGGTTCCAGCTTCACCGCTTCAGCCGGCGGCAGCGCGGCCGCAAAGAGCCGGCACGGGGACCCGGAGCAGGCAGTGCTACCTGCTCTCACACCTCGGCATTTAGGAAGTGAAAGCCACTTAGCGAACAAGCAAATAACAACCCAGCTCAGGATAAGCCTGAAGATTAAACAGGTCCGGAAATGCTGAGTGGTGCAAGAAAGAATTTGTGGGAAGAGGAGAGATTTGCGGTTAAGCCTCCTGTTCCCACATGGCCGGCTCTGTGCGGTACCAGTTAGTCGAGCCTTGGCTATCTGTGGCATTTATTGGAGTGCCATCAGCCTATGCACTTAATTCACATTATCACCGCTTAATACTGCGTAGGCAAACGAGCCCCTGTCCTAGGGAGCTTGCACCAATAGGAAGGTTTCCTGGCAATTCAAAGAATTGCTGAACAAACTTTGTTGGGGCGGAAAAGCAAAGCCAAGACTTTGCACCCATCCCAAGGGGAGGATCGTTCCAGGGCAGCGAGTGGGAGCTGTATTTCAAGTCCCCGATTATGCAGGAAAACAGCAGTGTCTTCACAATCAGATAGGCTAATGGAAGTGGCAGAGCCCAGTTAATCACGAGCCCGTGCGTGACACAAGAAAAACCTCTCCGATTTGCGCTCGCTTTCCTGACTCACCTCTGTGGGACCTTGGAGATTTGGCCTTGCACCCACCTCGCTGCTGCTGTGTCTGACCCAAACAGACCCCCATTGCTCACCCCAATGGGTGCATGAGTGCTGGGGCGTGAGAACAGTTCATGGGTCCCATCCTGCTCCACGGGGAGCTTGGCACAGGGCAGGGAAACCACGTGCAAGGTTGTCCTTTGCCCGCCTGCTGCTTTCCAAAGGGCAGAGCTGCTGGGAAGCAGCAGGAGCCCTTCCTGAGGGGGGCTAAGCACCCTTGCACCTCCCCACACGCCACGAGCACCCTCTGCCCCCGGTTGCCCATCGCACACAGAACTGGCCACACACGGGCCCAGACGCTTGATTGAGAGCCACGATCTCAAGCAGACACCGGGGGCACTCCAAGAGGCCCAGGGCTGCCAAGAGTCAACACCTAAACCAAGCAGAAACCGGGGCAGGAGGAAGGGAAAAGCCCTTGAGGCCGGAGCTCGGTGTTTGCTCGGCGCTGCCGGATACGAGCGAGCTCCGCTCCGGTCAAGTGCGGCTCGGGGACCGCAGGGCCGGCTGGGGGGATGCCCGGGGGGGAATAGCGGGTGGAGCAGGGAGCCCGGCGATGTGCAGGGTGGCTCGGGGTGGGGGGGACGCTCACCAGCTTCCCGGAGCGCTCGCGGGCTTTCTTCACCTTCCCGTAGGTGCCTTTGCCGAGCGTCTCCAGGAAGTCGTAGCGGTGCTTGAGGTTGTGCTTGTGGTGGTGCCGCTTCACCGCCTGCTTCTTCATCAGCGGCCGCGGCGACTTGAGCAGCCCCTGGGCCAGCGAGGCGGCCAGCGGCCCCGGTCCCGTCCCCGTCGACAGCGGCCCCGGTCCCGGCGCCGCCCCCGTCCGCTCCATCCCGCAGCGGCCCCGGCCCGCGCCGCTCCCGGCCGCTAAATGCGGCGGCGGCCACGGACCCATCGTCAAGGCTGCCCCCGTGGAGCGGGGGGAGCCCCGGGTGCTGGAGGGGGGGCGGTCACTAGTTGGGGTGCAAAGGGAGGCTTGATGGAGGGGGGGGGCACAGCAGTGTAAAGGGGCACAGTGGAGTGGGGGGGTTGTGATGGGATGGTGCTGGGGGGCTGCACAGGCAGCTGGGGGGGCACAAAGAGGCAAATACATCCAAACCCCTGCACTGGGATGGAGCAGGACAGGCCTTGGAGGGGAGCATCCCGCCAGGAGCGAGGGGGAGCGCAGGGACACGGGACACAGACATGCAGGAGACAGGGGCTGCTGCCAGGAGCCACAGGGCACCCAGCTTCTCTTGGGGGTAAAAAAAAAAAAAAAAACGGCAAATTGAGGGCAAAAATCAGCAAGAGGAGGGGTTGGGCCCATGCCAGCCCTGGGAGGCCGTTTTGCCCACCCTGGGCACCCAGAGGAGCAGTGTGACCCACACAGAGAGGGATGGGGGACATGAGGCCAGTCCAGGCGCTGCCCTGTGAGCTCCCGTGCAGTCTCAGCCCCCGCAGTAGTTCTTTGTTTGCAGGTATTAAAAGAATGCAAATATTCCCCAAAGCTGCCGAAACAAACGCTCCCGCCCGGCTCGGCCCGTGTGAGGACACACCAGGATCCAGGGTGGAGATTACACCGGCATTAGTCAGCCCTGGATTTTCCCAGCGCTTCCAGGGGCTCGGGGCAGCCGGTGGGATGAGGCAGGGTCCTGGGAGCGCATCCAAGGATGAGCTCAGGTGGCACCGGCCCCTGCACAGGCTCGGGGTGCAGCGCTGGCCCCAAAGGCTCCAGTGCACAGCGAGCACCATGACAGTGCTCAAAGGACCATGTCTTGGACGCCGTTTAGACAGCCCTAGGACACAGAGGCATCTCAGAGGTCCGATGTCCCCAGTTTTTATTGCCAGCGGCTGTGTGGCACCTCTCTTCTGCAGCAGGAATGAGACAGGAGCGGCTTTTGTGCGCACGCAGGCTGGTCCTGCAGCCTTTCTCGCCTCCCCCGCTGCTGAAAGCCCAGGAAAATCAGTGCACAGCGAAATAGCCCCATTTTATTTTCAAATCAGCCATCTCCCGCTGGCGGGGGGGCTCCTCCGCGTGAAGGAGACACTGTGCTCGGCGGCAGCGCTGAATTATTTACCGGGCAGTAACAGGAGCCGCATCTTGATCTGAAACCAGGGCCCATGGGGAAGATAAACAAGGTGTAGATGAGATTAACTAAACTGCTGTAATTTCAATGTCACAGTAAACAGAGAGGATCCTGTTCAGGCTCAGCCTGGAGACTGCAGAATAGGTCACGGGAAGAGACAACCCTGGTCCTTGCAGCTCCATGGGTCTGCACCCAATGCAGGCAGGAGCACCCAAGGTCCGGCTGGTGGGGACTTACCCCCCCCATCCAAGCGCTCATCCCACCCTCTGGAGCCCACGTTTCATTTTAAGCACATGCTTAATCCTCCCGCCAGCTCCTAAGGATGCTTCCCAGGGCGAGGATGAAAGGAAATGAAGCCTTGAGTCGCTTCGCTTTCTGTTTCCACCAGACAAATTCTTCTCTGCAGTTCTTGGTGTTGTCACTGATCCGTGGGCTTCGGTATGCTTTTGTTCTAGAGCAGCGCAGGAAGCCCTTTTTTATGGAAATGTATAGGGACACAGATCTAAGCTCCCTGGAATCCACTGATAAGGATCCTCTATTGTAACCAGCACTGTGGCTAGTGCAGCAGTGGGGAAATCCACTAAAAATTCCCCGGCCTCCCCCACCTGCGGCTGTAGAAATTCTTAAAAAAGGGATTTCTAGAGCAGCAACTCTTGCTGAACACGTATCCGCTAAAAATTGACATGAAAGTCTGCAAGGAATTTGGCTGCGTATCAGGCAAACTCACTCAGATCTAGTCTAATCCAGGCTTGCATCACTACAAAACTGCAAGGTGAACTCGGATTTACGCCAAGCTGAAGTTGCTGTTTTAAGTGCTTTGAGGTTTTTTTCATTAAAAAATGCTTTTTTTCTTTAAAAGTGCTTTAAGTTTTTTTCTTTCCCCCTTTCCTCTTCACCTTTAGCACTGAGTCACTGCTGCAGCATTTATAAAAACACCCCTATTTTGGCCCAAACTGATGGCTCTGCCATTGGAGCCTATTTATCCACCTCTGTTTGTGGATTGGTGAAGGAATGAACTTTCCCCAGAGGATATTACAGAAGGAAGCCCTCCAAAAGGGAAAGGAAGAGTTTTGCGGGGCGTTAAAATACCAAGCGAGACAAAAAGTGCCACGATGGCCTCCCATTAGTGGTCCTCTATGCGGGTAGCATTCCTGCCTGGTGCTCGGGCAGGTGTGAAACTCATCCCGCCTTGGAAAACACCCGGGAAAGGGCCCGTCCCTCTGATCCTCCCTACTGGAGGCCCCATCCATCAGGGCAAGAGGGGAAAGGCATTAGCAGCAGCAGGAGTTTTGCAAAAAGCAGTTTAGGAGCTATCCCATCTAATGAGTACAGGCGGCCACCCCTGCAGCCCGCTCCGGCCGTGGGATTAAAGCAGCTGCAGCCCTGGACCCTGCTCGGGAGCTTGCTCTGCTCTGGGTAACACCCAGCTCATGCTTTTCCCTACAATCCATCTTTTGTGCCCAGGCCGGGCGGCGTTTGGGAGCATCCTGCTGCAAAGCATCCTGCGTTAGCATTGCTTGGCCCTGCAGTGCCTGCAAAGCTGGCTCCTACCATCCCTCCATCCCGCTGGGAATGGCCAAGGTGTGGGAAGGATTGGGGCTGGAGGAAGCCCAGACCCCGTCCTTTTCGGCTGGACAATTCCAAGTGGGAAAACGCATCACAGGGAGCAGCTCAGCATGCAGAAATCTGAGCAACGAAGCACACCAAGAAGAGAAAAAGCGCAAAGAAGCGCTGTAATTAAGGGTGACCTGGTTTCGGCACAGCGTGCAGGCGGTCCCTGCTGTGACCGCAGCCCTCGCGGGAACGGGAGGCTCCTGCACTTGTTTTTTTGCTCATTCCGTGTCCAGGCCAAGCCCCAGGACACCCCAGCCCCTCCATTTCCCTGTCCCTGCTCGAGCAGGAGTCATCCAAGACCAGCGAAACACAGCTGATTTAATCACCAGAATTACAGCATGACTGGTAAAGAGACCAGGACCCGATCACTTCAAAATACCAACTTATCTTTTTTTCCCCCTTAATCACATGATAACATTATCTTTGCTATTATGTGATAGTTACTTTTGAAATCTCAAGATCGCTTCAGAGAGATAAAAGACACGTACAGTGGTCTGAACTCCACTTTAACCTAGAAGTTTAGGGAATAAAAGCAGAAATGCTGGAGTTTGTGCTGGGACAGCACTTGGTGCTGAGGTCTCCCAGCACCCCAAAGCAGCTCTGCTCCCATTCCTCCTCTTTCCCAGCGAGGAAAACCTCATGTTGAGCCGTATGGCACAGGAAAAGCCATCCGTGCTGCAAAGCCCAGCTCCCAACAATTGCAATTTGTGGCATGGGGAGTTCACACAGGGACACGGCCTGGCCAGCTCCGCGGTTTGCTGAGCCCCATGAGGAAGCTGGAAAACTGCAGGAATTCAGCCGGGTCACAGCTAAAGGCACGCGGAGCCGGGCCCGCTGCAGCTCGGGCTGCTTAGAAGGCTGTTAGGCATGAAAATACTTGGAAATCTGGATGGCTGCAATGGTTAGAAGGGCTGTCCTGGAGCTCCCCGCAGCTCCCCAAAGGCAGGAGATGCAAGGGCTGACGGGGCAGGAAAGGGACAGTAATAAAGATTGCTGCAATGCACTGTTAGCAGCCCTCAATCTACACAAAGGGGATCTTACTGGCTCTCAAAATGAGATTTGCATTGAAATATATATTTATGTATAATATTACATATATATATATATATCTTTTTAAGCAGTGCAGACAACTACCACTCCTTTCTAAGCCTGCTAACAATTCTCCCAGCCAAAACACTTCCATTACTTACTTTGGAAAGAAAGCAGTTGCAAGCGAGTTGTTTGTTTGCTATTTTTTTAAAAAGATTCCCCTTGTATCCCCATCTAGAACGGTTTCGGTAGTTTAATGCCCAGGTTTAGCAAATGTGCTTTGACAGCAGCTGGTTTTCTCCCGTGCTTAGGTCTAAGCAGGTCTCCTAGCTGCATTACTGAACCGACACCTAAACTCGGCTTCAGTACAAGCAGGAGGCTGATATTCCTCGGGATGTGGGGCGAAGCAGACAATTTGGATTCCCTGCCCCTGAATCACGCTTGCTCAATCTTATCTTCCATCAGCTTTAGGAAATTGCCCCCAAATCTGCCCCCGGGGCAGACGGGAAGCTCTTTGCAAGCAGCAGTGACTGCAGCGCCTCTGGAACGAAGCCGGGGGGAGCAACGCGCCCCAAAACCAGGGCTTTGCCACCGGGTGCACGCGGGGACGGGAAAGGGGTCCTTTGCAGCCAGGCCCTGCCCACATCCCTGCAGCTCCAGCGGTGATGCCGGGGGACGGGAATGCGCTGCGCTCTGGTAGCCCGGCATAAATCCGGGCATGGGGGCAGTGGGAGCCAGGCGAGCCCCTCCGTCCCCTTGGAGCTGCGGGAAAGCCACCCCGTTCCAGGGTGCTTACGGGCACGTCTTGCCCCAGGAGAACCCACGCCGGCTCCAGCACAGCTGGCAATTGCCATCAAAGGACTGGATTGATCGCAGCGCTCGAGCTCCCGGCTTGCCTCGTCCCTCCAGGCATGGGAGAATCCATCAAGTATCACTTTCAAAGATGGGAGGGCTCCAAGCACCAGCTGCCGAAACACATGTGCGAGAGGCGTCTGCGGGAAGGAACAGCAGCCCTAATCCCTGGAGCTTCCCTGCAGAGCTCAGTGCCAGCCCCGGCACCGGCCCAAAAGCGCGATTCAACTCGTCTTGGGGCTTTTGCGGGCTGGTTCGAGGCATCTGGACCCAAAGACAGCACTGGAGGGGGTGCAGGAGGTGCGAATGTCACATCCCAGGACACCTCCCCATGTGGATGTGCCACATGCCAGGCGGGTCCAGCACCACCCGGGCAGCACAGGGTGTCCTCAGGGCGGCGGTGCCGCCTCCTCGGGGGTGCTGGTCCCGCCAGACCCAGCCCGGTGATGCCACCTGCCGTCGAGAGGGCGCTGGGAGGCAGAGGGAGTTGCCAGTTCATAAAACTGGGTTATAAAACCAGCCTCACACACCAGGAGCGCTGATCTACCCTGCTGCCCTCAAGCCAAGTGGTTTTGGGGTGCACATGCTGTGGATGGGAGCCCCATTTGCCCCCTGCTCCCTGCAACCAGCCCTGCAGCGTGGGGTGTCCACCCACCGCCGTGAACAGCAGTTTAGCTTCTCCCTAAAGGGCAATTAATCTCATTATTCTGCGATTAATTAACGGAGTTGCTCAGGCTTTCTGCGGGCTGCTCTGCCAGGCCAGCTCAAAAGAACACCCAAGGACAGATTTAAACCTTTTCTTGAAGGAATTAAAGCAGGTTAATTTGAAAACCCAGCCAAGAGAGTCCAGGAGAACCTCGGACACTGTCAGGGAAGGGGCTGGACTTTGGACACTGAATTCCCGTGTATCAGCGGGTGCCACTGAGAGATGAGTCTGGCAGGGACGGATCAGAGCTGCCTCCTAGTCCCAGCTTTGCCGCTAAGAGCCTGGGGCCACGTCTTTTCTCATCTTCCCGCTGCCTGGCTGCTTCCCTGTGTGCTGGCAAAGCCATTTATTATCTGCTGGTAAAAGGCTTGACATTAACACTAGGGAAAACACTGCACTCCATCTGATGGAAGGCCCCGAGCGGGAGTTATCTGCAAACAGGGTGCAGGAGCTGCAAGTGTATGAGGTCTTGGCAGCTGCTTTTGGGGAGAGCTGGAATTCCTGGGAAATCTGCTCTGGATGGGAACTAAGCGTGGAAAAACAATCCAAGCCAGGCTGAGGAGGCAGGACCTTGGAAAAAGCTGGAGCTTTGCACAGAGCATCACAAAGGACCAAAACTGCTTATCCAAAGACCCTTCGATCTGGGTCTGCTGCTATTTGTAAGTGCTGCTGCTTTAGCTGTAAAGCTCCTTTTGCAGGTGAATTTTGACATTTACACAACCCTCCAACACCTAAAGCATCCGAACGTGGGGCAGGAACAGCACAGGGGACGGGGACAGACACCGCTCTGTCTATTGTACATAGTCGTGACAAGCAGGTGGGATGCAAATAACTCGGGAGCAGGTTGCTCACCACGGGTATGTCACCTTTCCGCTTTCACCCGCCCCAGATGGCACCCAGAGAGCAGAGGGACGGGGCACTCACTACCCCCGGGCTGCCCTTCCAAAGCGGCCACTGGCTCCATTGCTCCCAGCAAATCCCAGCAGACTGCAACAGCCCCAGGCACTCAGGAGCAAGCGGGCAGCCTGCCCGGGGATGAGGCCTCGCTGGAGAGCTGAGGATGGCGTGGGATGCGGGCCACGAGTCCCGCGCTCCGGCTTGCTCCGCCGGGAGCACCCGCGTGCCGTGCCCAGCCGCTCTGCGACAAGCGTGACCGCTGCCCGAGCGCAGGGCGCTGAACGGCAGCCCAGGGAAGCGGCAGAGCCTCCCCGGGAGCCGCTGCCATTGCCGCCGCAGCCGCGCGGGGTCCTCCGCGCTCCGCATCCCTCCCTCCCGGGCTCCAGCTCCCGGCAAAGCACTGGGCAAACGCTACAGGAAAAGCCTTGCGAGGAAGGCAAGAGACTTCTCGCAAGGGGCGGCAGCATCACCCACACGGCAGACGTGGCTGCGGATTCACATTCCCTTGCTGCAAGCCAAGGGGTCTGCGCAGGGAAGCACGTGGAGGTCCCGGCACTCAGAAAGGGCAACCTCACCTTAGCTGTGTCCAAACCACCGCCAGCCTGTCCGTGTGCTCCGAGCCCCTCTGAGCCCTTGTCCTTCCACAGGGGCTCAGGACAGAGATGCTGTCCATGCCCCGAGCTCCAAGGCCAAGACACAACGCAGCAGCTCAGCCAGCAGCTCCTCCATCCTCATTTCTCCCGTAGGGCTCTGGAGTCTATCAGAAAGGATGAGTCTGAAGCGCTGCACCGCATCCATCCCCTTCCCTCACCCCTCTAGAGCTGCACTGCAGCCTCCACGAGGACGGAGGGGAATTTTAGGCTCCTCTTGGCCAGGCAGAGCGCGAGAGGCTGCCGGGCAGCGCAGGTGGTGCCGCACAGCCGCCCGCGGGCACAGCCGCCCGCGCGCACAGCCACCCCGCCGCTTGTAGCCCCGCTGGTGGGAGGCCGCTAGGAGTGCGAGGCGCACAGGGCCTCCACGGCGTCGCTCAGGCCCTGGGCGACGCCGCCGACCGCCAGCAGGCAGTCCCGCAGCACGATGCTGGAGCAGGCGCAGCGCGGCGTGGGCATGGGCGGCAGGCTCTCCCACTTGCTCTTCTCCGGGTGGAAGGCCTCCACGGACTCCAGCACGGTCGGCTGGTTGCCTGCAAGCACCAAGAGAGGCCAGGTCACCCAGGAAGGCAGCGGGACACGCGGGAAGCACCCGTGAGCATCCCCTGCTTGAGCTAATCCATGCGCTCCTGGGGATGCTCTTACCGGGACCTCTTCCCTGCTTTGCTCCATGCGCAAGGACAACCCCCAGCCCATGCCAACCCATAAAGCATCCCCTCTGTCCCCATCCCCTCACCTAGGCCCCCAGCCACGATGACTCTGCCCTTGAGGTAGCCAGCCACAAAGTCGGCTCGCCTCTTCTTCAGGTAGGAGCCGCGCTCCATCTTCATCCAGCCGCCTGCAGAGGGAAGGGACAGACCACAGGGTCCCTAGGGACCTGCCAGGCTGGGCACGAGCCCCCACGGAGCCGCGAGAGCGCCCACCTTGCTCCATGTCAAACACGTCCACGGTCCTCATGAACTTGGGCTGCCGGTAGAGCCGCCCCTGCCGCAGCCCCCCGAGGCTGAAGAGCTTGTCCTCGGCGGGCACGAAGCTGGAGAAGGCCCTTTTGTTGGGGATGCTGGGGAACCTGCTCCACGACCTGCTCTCCGTGTCGAAGACCTCGAAGGCGTTGACGGCGTATTTGGACTGCCTCCCTCCTGGGATGGGAAGGACAGGCCAGACTCGGCTCAGACCACAGACCGATGGCAATAGAAACCCGAGCAGCCCCACGGAGCAAGGGCTGCCCGCTCACACGATGCCCTCAGCTCTCAGGTTCCCTGCGGTCAGGCCCTGCAGAGCCACGTGCCTCATCCCCCTCCTCCTCTAATCGCCATTTCATGCAATTAAAACACATCTATTTTTCTTTTTTAAATGCACCACATCCTCCTTCTCTTCCGTCCCCTGGCAGTGGGCAGCTAGTGCAGGAAGGTGCTTAATAGGCACCAGCTTAATGAAGACAAATTCCAAGCGCTCGGGAGCCTTTGCAATGCAGATAAGTTCAGCACAGAGCAAGGGCAGCCCAGGAGGGAGCAGAGAGGCCAAAACAGCTGCTGCTACAGCCACCAAAGCCGCTGTTTTATTCTCACACCCATCAGATGCAAACAAGACCAGCTATTCTCGGCTCCAACTCTCCGCGTGGCTCTGAAGAGCCAGAGGCTGCTTGCTGCCGGGCCCGCAAGCTGCTTTCTAGCAGCAGATGGATGCAAAATAAATCAAGGCGGCTTTGGTGGGAGCTCCCCGAAGCACCTGCTGCTTGGAGCGACGGGTCCCGATCACAGCATTGCTCCCGACCTGCCTTTCGTCCAGGAGCCGCACAGCAACACCGCCCTGCCTCACTTTCCCCTACACACAAGATGCAGCTAATGAAAACCACCCCAAAACCACCCCATGCCAAACCCTCATCCAGCACCCCCCAAGTTTTCCCTGTTAAAAGGGGACCTTTTTGCACAGGCAGGGCAAAGTCCCCGTGTCTTACCCAGCACGTAGATCTTGGTGCCCCGCAGGAAGGACGTGGCAGCGTACCTGGGGGTGGGCATGGGCGCCAGCGACACCCACATGTCCTTGAGCACGTCGTAGTGCTGCAGGTAGTTGTGCGGCCGCAGGTCGGAGCCCATCCCGCCGGCCGCATACACCCTGTAGTCTGCAAGGGAAGCGAAGGGGACGGATGGAGGGGAGAGCATCGGGAATGGTGTCGGAAGCGGCGGCTTGGGCTAAAGAAAATCAGTGCTCTGCATCTCTGCTTGGAAATTAATGTGGGCAGACAAGGCAGGGCCTTGCAGGCGTTTAACAATACCCATTTAAGGCAGCGCTTTGTGCAGGGAGCTATGCAGGAATCCCCCATAAGGGCACGCATTTCTTGCGGGATTTGAGCCCACAGCTATGAAGCTGGATAAAACCCTGGGTCTTGCCAGAGCGAGACTAAGAATTGCCCCAAACTTCCTTTTCCTCCTCAGTGGAGGACTCCCAAGGTCCTGGACTTGAATGGGCTGCAAGATCTTGGAGAAGTCCAACTGCAGAGCCCGGAGCTTGGACCTTGAAAGGCAGCCAGGCTCAAACGCTGCAGATTCAGAGCAAGCCCCTGAATGTATGTGTTTCCAGGAACCTCAGCCAAGAGCATCTCCTTTTTAGCAGACAGGGACACAGGGCTCAACCTCTACAAACCCCACAAAGGTTTTGGCGAAGGCTGCGGTGCTGCCTTAGATTACGGCGGCATCGCTCAGCAAGCTGCTGTGCTTGAGCATCAGGCAGAGCCCCAACGCATCTCCCACAAACGCAACCTCAGGGCAGAGCGGGGACCAAATCTGCCTTGCCTTTTGCCGTCACCGAGATGCCCATGGCTGCTTCCCGCAGCGAGTTCCTCTTCTTCCACTTGCCCTCGTCTACGTGGTACATCTCCACGACCTTCAGCGGCGTCTGGTTGGCTCCCACGCCCCCGATCACCATGATGCGCTTGCCCAGGGTGGCCACGGCCACGCCGGCGCGGGCCGTGGGCATGGGCGGCAGCGAGCTCCACCGGTCGGCCTCGGGCGAGTAGACCTCGAAGGAGCCCATGGGGACGCCGTCGTCGTCGCAGCCGCCGATGGCGAACACCTGCCCGCCGGCTTCCACCAGCGTCGAGTAGACCCTGCGGCTCGGCAGCGGGGCCAGGGTTTTCCACTGGAAATCTTTGCTGTTAGCCACCTCCATCGCGGCTCCAGGCTGGCATCGGTCCCCTCCAGGAGCAGGTTAAGCTGCGGAATGGGTTGCAAGGAGAATGCAGAGAAAAGCGTGAGGTGGGAACCCGTCCTGCCCCCAGCCAAGCTCCGGGCACCAGGAGCAGGGAATCCCCAGCCCGGGCAGCCCCTAGCCCCGTCTGCCATCGCTGGCACCGCTACCTTTCACTGCGGCTCCATCCGTCCTGCAGCTCCAGACCTGCCTGGAAGCTCCCACAGAGACCGGTCCTAAAAATAAAACAAAGAGAGGAGAAAAAAATAATAAAAAGGTTTATTATCCTGCTTCCTGAGCATCCCCACCCTCAAGTAACATTAAACCGAACAGGCTGCGAGTGGCTGCTCACTTCTCCAGCTCTGCTTTCCTGCCTGCTTAGGAACTTTTCCTTGTTCCCACCTTCTCTGATCCAATTATCCCTCCTGACCCTTGTTTACATCTCCCTGCCTGCCCTGATCCAATAAACCCAGCAAGGAAAGGGAAGAGCAGCCGCTCACCACCAGCCGGCAGGGCCGGATTCATGCAGCAGATGTGCGAGGGATCCAAAGAGCAGCCCATTAGGAGAGAGAAAAGGCTCCCCAGATCATTCTCCCCTCTCTCCGCAGGGCCGTTAAGCATGCAGACGAGATTAATTAGCGCAGGAAGACAGAGCGAGGACAACTGGAAGGGAACAAAAGCAGCAGCAGCTCTCGCAGCGCGGTGCAATGGGCATCTCCCCTTTCGCTGCGAACCGCGGGGTTCAACGGCAGCCCTTGCAGCAAGACAAGGTCAAAGCAGGGTTCACCTTCACCCTTGCAGGCTGCACAGCCTCCGACAACACGGGCATCTGCACACGTGGTCAGAGACATGGCTGTAGCTTTTGCTAAAAAGAAAGAGGGGATGCAAACCCGCTCTGCCTTCAGTGCCTTGGTATTGCTGTTTCTGCCAGGCGCTTAAGAGAAAATCAAGGTCAGTCTGAAGCACCGTAGCAGCTCCCCTCCTCTTCCTCTCTCCAGGATCACTTGCCCTTTCACTCAAAAGCAGCGTGGACGCCACACCAAGGAGCTGGTGCTTCTCAAAGTGCTGAGCAAACACCCCTGCAGCCGTGTCCACCTCCAGCAAACGGAGTTAGCACCCGATTATACCAAACAAATTGGAAGCATTAACATTTTTCTGCATTAAAAGGCTGTGGGGCTGCATTAAAAGGAAAGCGGGTGGTAATTGCTCTCCCGTCAGAGGGGCTGGCAGGCAGCGCGGAGCCGCCAATCCAAAGGCGCTGCCAGTGGGATGCAGCCCAGGGATGCGGGTGCCCCTCATTTCGGGGACACCTTGGAAAGCTGAGGGACCACCATGCTCCTCTGCATCCTGCTAGAGCTTCACACAAAAGCTGCTCGCAGCTCTGCTTCACTGACTCCTATACAGTGACTCCCAGTGTGTTTTGGACCTGGGGATAAGTCACACACCGGCCCCTCGTTGCAGCCCCCTCGGGAGCCAGCACATCCCCATGCCCATATTGCCTCCCGGCAGCCGAATTCCAACCTGTTCCCGGCTGCCATCAGGGGGTTACAACAGAAATGCAGAGCCCCCAGCCTGGCAGGGAAACCGATTAGGGGATCTAAACGAACAGGTTTCCCTGCCTCCATCCTCTATCCTTTTGGGCACGCGCTCCGGTGCTCACCTCGCGGACAGTAACACCGCATCCAATCCGGATCAGCAGCCAGAAAGAGACTTATCCTCAATGTACCGAGGACTGGTGTCACAGCAGAGGTGGGAAGGGGGCAGCGACAGGCTGGGAACAGCAGCGAGCCCGGGAGATAAGGGCTCCCGAGCAGCACGCGCGCGCGGCTTCGTTTCAGCTCGCTTGGCTGCGTGCACGCTATTAAACAGAGAGCAGGGCGAGATGACACAGCACAGACTGCAAGGAAGACGGCTAGGAGGAGATGATTTAGTACAGGGAACCAGCTTCTGTCCCAAGGAATAGCTATGGTATGAGGCTGGGAACAGAACAGGAGGGAGAATACGGAGCAGAACAGGAGGCTGGTAGAAATCCTGGAAAACTTCCTAGACCACCCTGGATCCCCCCCAGGCCTCATGTTCTTCCTCGGGTCTTCCTGAGACTGAGCTCAAAGAGCCGCCTCTATGGGGACATGTCCCATCCTCAAAAGCTAAGGCAGAAACTAAGCAGCCACAGCAGGCGCTGCCTTGGAGAATCCAGGGCATCACTAGCATTCCTTGCTGGAATCGGGGCTTTTGTGGAGGGGAGAAAAACTGGAGAGGAGAAAAATGGAGGGAAAACACAGCAGCAGTTACCCTTATGCTGTTCTGCCTGGCTCTGAAAGTTGGTTATTGCAGAGTATCCAACCCTTGCCACGTGTTGGGAGTTTTAGGTGTGGGTCAGTGTGGGAACCTCGCCGCCTTCCAGGCCAGCCAGGACTCCAGCCCTTGCTGCAAAACCCACGTTCCGCTTTGGCAGAGATGGGAGACACGGGATGCTCCTGGGCAGCTCTGCTGGGAGGCTCAAAGTCCGCGCTGGCCACTGCTCCGCGCTCAGACGGGGCCCTCAATTCCTCCTCTTCTGGTTACAACCCTCCGGCCTCTCACACGGAATTCAGGCACCTGAATGGGACGGGGATCCATGGAAAAGTCTTGTCCAAAGGGCCCACATCAGAACCTGCTCCTCTCTTCTGCCGTCACCCTCAGGAGGAAACTGTACAGCTCAGCCTAACACTGCTCCCTGACGTTTAAAATACACAGAACCCCTCTCTAAGCTTAGATTATCATTTCACACAGATAACCTGCAAGGATTCATCTATTACTAACCTGCTTTTTTATTCAGTGGGTCCAACTTGCACCATGTGGGCAGAACACACAACAAAACCCAAACAAAACCAAAAGCACACGCACAAATCCCCCGCTACCTCCAAGAGCCAGGGCTCTGCTGCTGCTGCCTTTTTTTCTGCCTTGCTCAGAGCCAGGCAGCTGGGGCTGGAAGCAGAACACGCAGGGAACCGCGAGCCTGGTATTCCTGACCTCCCCGTGCACTGAATCGTGGTCCCTTTCCATAGTAACAGCTCCCCAGCAAAACAACAACACAGAAATCCTGCAGTTCCTTGCATTTCTTTGCAAAGCAACCAGCTGGCGAGAGCAAGAAGGAAAGGGCAGGACTGGGCTCCATGGGAGGATTCATTGCAACCTCCATGCCACACTCATCTGCAGCCCCTTTCGTGCGGTGCCAATCCCCCGGGATTGACATTCCCAGACACACGTGTATGCGGGGTCTGAGCGTGAAGGCATCAGGCTGTGAATTGTCCAACTGCCCCCTGCTTCACCCTTCCTCCATGACCAGCCCCTGGAGACCGTTCCCAGCCTCCTCGTGCCAAATGCGATTTCCTGGCGCTGCTAATGGGAGGAAGGCAGGGAGGCTGGGGAAGAAAACAGTCCACGGGGACCAGCAAAGCGATGCACAACAGCAAGGTGCCAGCAGCAAAACATGCAAGGGACAGGACGGGAAGATGCTCCCATTTTTGCCGTCCCTTTGCTGACACAGGCACAAAGCCGGGCTATCCCTTCCCCTTTCTCCTTCTCTTTTGGAGGAGCATCACAGAGAGGCAGGATTTATCCACACTGCGATCGCACCGGCCGGAGCGAGCGCTGCTCCTTCCCTGTCCGCTCCCAGTGCCTGCAGGGCCTCCCTTTTGCCAGCTCAAAGGCAGAAGGTCTCTCCCAAGCCCTTGGGGCTCCCTGATCACATTCACAAAGCTCTGGTTGCTCCATATTTAGGCCACATGCCCAATACTCCAGCGGGAATGCAGAGCGCTCGGGCCAGCCTGGTGGCTGGGACGCTCACTGCCCGCACCCTTCTTACCCATTGCCATGCTCGAGGTGCCGAAGAGGCTCAAAATACTCAATTTAGGGGCTGCTGCAGCGCAGAAAAAGCACACAAAGCCTTGACCCACTTTCAGAGAGCAAACTCAGCTTCGCCTCCAGCCGCATCCCGCTCCTCCCCGCACCCTGCCCTGGCAGCGAGCTGCCCAAAACCTCCCCAGGTGCCTCCTACTTACAGCTCCGCGGCGGGTCGGGGCCGAGCGCGCTCCTCATCGCCCACCCGCGGCACGTTTAAGAGGTGGGCGGCCGGACCGGGCACGAGCGGCTCCCCGCGATCCCGCGCGCGGAGCGGCCCCGGAGCGAGGGAACCGGGCGAGGGGTTTACGGCGTCTGCAAGGAGCAACGGGCAGCTCCGCAGCGGCCCCGGCCTCGCGGGGGGATATAGGGCGATTAGCGCCCGAGCGCTCCCATCTGCCGGCGCCGGATTAGGAGCCCCGGCCCGGAGCCTTTTATGGCTCCGCACAGGATGTTCGGCAAGGCGGCTCTCCCGCCCACCCTCCGCTGGGAAGCCGAGACTGATAGGAAGGGGGGGAAAAAAAAAAGAGAGAGAGGAGAGAGAGAG
>NW_020456276.1:1261836-1298722 GCF_003342845.1 Nothoprocta perdicaria | reverse complement strand
AGAGAGAGAGAGGGGAAAAAAAAAAAAAAAAAAAAAAAGGAGAGAGAGACAGACAAAAATAGAGGAGCTGAGAAGCAGGAGCAGCTTCCCAGAAGCAGGAGAGCTTCCCAGGAGCAGCTTCCAAGGGACCCTCCTGCAAGGCCACGGAGCTCCCCGGGATCCGGCAGCGCAGGATATGGGTCAAGTTCAGCTCTGGCTTTAAAAGGCGCCGGGTATTGACCAAGCACTCAGCCCTGCAGCACTCCAGACAGGTCGCTCCTGCTGCTGCCTGGTGCTTGTCTAGATAAGACACTATTTTCAAGCAGCCTGAGCCATAAAATAAGAAAAATGAGGATATCAACAAGAAGTTGAGTCAATGACTCTACATAAAAGGAAATTTCCATCCCCTACCAGCTATTTTCATCTCTGTTAGCTTTCCAGTGGGAGGATTCAATTTGCATTTAAATAAAAACCTCAAGCACAGGGCCAATCTAATACTAAAACATTTATTACAGAGACATTTACCCCTTAAGAAATGTTAACAGAACCCAGTGGATTTTAACAGGGGTCCATTTGCAATCTGGCATTATTGGACACTTAGCGTTTGTAAGTTATTATTCAGCAGGCTCCTTGCAGGTGAGCCCAGGTAGCTCCAAACCTGCTCCAGCAAGTCAGCAAGGTCCATGCTTACAAGCACGGAGGTGAAAAAGCATCTCCAAAAGTCTTCTCCAAACAGAGACCTGACTGCAGAGAGCTCAGATTTATGGTGGGAATGGAGTGACAGGGAAGGAAAGGAGGTCCCAGAGCGAAGTCAATCAGCCAAGGGCTGACTTTTTGAAGTATCCTTCAAAATAGACATTTATAACTTACTGCAGTCCATGCAAGTGCACTTCTGAAGCTGCTGGGAATGAGGTTGAGCCTAGTGTCTTTGGAGATCATCAGAAACCTCGTAAAGAAATCATTTCCCACCACAAAATGGATCTCCAGCTTATCGACCATGTTAACTGCAAGCTTGCCACGAGGTGGAAAACCTCCCCCTGTTGAAAGGATGTTTTCATAATAACATAAAAATTATTATGAAATGTAAGTTTATTAGGTAAAAATGAACTAGACATTAATTCAAGGTTAAAAAAGGATGATTGCAATGGTTAAACAGAGAGGGTCCTGAGCTCCCACCGTCGAGCAGGGAGCAGGCAAACTGAGCTGGGACCCACTGCAGGCTGCTCTGCAGCTGGTTCTCGCGCTCACATCAAGCTGCACGTTTCATTTTACACTAGTGGTCAACTGCGGCTTACAGAGCCCATTAAAACATGACAGCAGGCCGGTGTTCAAACCACTTGGGAGCTCCTGCTCCGTGGGCTGGGGGCCAAACAGGCCTTTGGCTCAGGACACTGGCTTCTGTTCCAGCTTTTAAACGGTGCTGTTTGATCTGCAGCCCTTCGTCTCCTTTTTCCCTTCCCGCTTTTTGACTCTTTCTCCCTGTTTTGCTTTCGCTTCCCCCACTCAGTCTGTCCCATCCCGGGCTCTCTTGCACTAATGGGACTCCAGTTTACAGTATCACCACCGACTGTATTAACACGGAAGCGGAGATGGGTGACAGCACCCAGCACCGCTACAGCCCTTTGATAATCCCTCCTATATATTTACTAAATATTTTTAATAATTTACTAAAGCAAATACTCATATCTTCATAGGCATTTAGTTCACCCCAATAAAGCGGGTAAACCCCAAAGACCCCCTTGATGACCTTCCACTTGCCAGCAGGTCATTCCTTAGCCCATTCCAAACAGCCTTACCTTTCCGAGGAGGAGAGGCTGCCACGTAAGCAAGGAGGAAGGAGGGTTTAATGTGGAGAGGAGCAGTGAGACAGGCACGGTGGCTTAGCCGTAAAGCCCAGGTGCTCCGTGCCCGGCTGCGGCTTTGCCTGCCGGATGAGTCAGACCTGACAAGCTGAATAATAACGGGCTCTGAAGAGCCGAGCTTACGTAACGCGCCACGGAGCCCTCGGAGGTGCTGCCTTCACTTAGCAGATGCTTTCGGAACGGGAAAAGGCAACAGCAGCCGGTTGTCCCCATCCCCAGCTGGTCCCTTGTGCAGCTGGAGACCTGCTTTGGAAGGAGGGAGGGAAGGACACGCTCTGCTAACCACGAACTGCGGCAGAAACAGACCCATTAGCAGCATTAGGAAGCCCATCCGTGGCGCTGAGGCTGCTTTCCTCAGCTGCCACGTGTCACCTGAACGGGGACACTTCATGGGGGACAACACGGGGACAGCCTGGGCAGGCTGCGGAGCTGCGCTTGGAGGAGAAGGAAACTTCCCAAACCGCTTGCAAGCGCTACGGGAGGTGCTGCTGCAAGAGGTGAAAAAAAGGGGAATAAACCTGAAAACCTGTAGCCACCTGCTGCAATCCAACACCAGTTTCCATGGGAACAGCAGGAGCGGAGTTGGTGGAATTCCTGTAAATTACACAAATAAGCCAAAACGACATTTATTCTCCCTCTCACGCGTGCATCACTTCAGGTCCAGCCAGCTGAGCACAGCAGCTCTGGTAATTCTTCTCCCAGATGGTTTTTCCTTGATACGGCCGTGATCCGAAGGGAATGCGCCTCTTCCCGGGCGTTTGGGACACACACAGTTTTTAGGATAACTGCCGAGGGGTGAACTTCCCCAGCCCCATGCTGGAAGAGTCCATCCAGCCCCCCAAAAGAAGCAAGCAGCATCTCCTGACACCCAGCAAAGGTTTTTGTTGGAGATCAGAGTCCTGCAGATAAAGGTGAATCACATCCAGGATGGCAGAACCGTATCCAGGCATCAGAAGCAAGGTGGACCACACCTGAGCGTGGCCAATGAAGAAAGGTCGGAGACCAGGGATGACGTCTAGTCCTCCCCTGCCATTTCTTTTGGAGATTTGGCAGCCTGACAGTTAATGAACTAGTTAATTAATTAAGTTTTCCTCCTGCAGGGCTCCAAACTGGCTGTAGTGCAGAGAATCCCCTTAATATGCGGAGACGGATGCCAAGAGCTTCGGGATCTCTCCATCAGCAGGGTTAAGCCATGGGGAGAAGTCCACCAGCTGTGTGTGCCTGTCTGGCAAACACACGGAGACACCGTTTCGGCAGACCCGGGCACGCTGAAAAGACAGTTTCTGGGGAAAAAAATGCACAGAGTACCATCAAAATTAGCTACAGTTCATAGCTTTTTATCAGCAGCACAGTAGAGCCCTAAGCTGTCTAACTAGTCTGGCTGCATTCACCTGCCTTTCAGAGGCCAAGCACAAGGCCGTGCTTATTTACAACTGGAAGGAGCTGCTTGTTCCTAGGGCCAGGGCTTTGCAAGAGCAGCTCGTCTCCATGCACGGCTTAAAGAAAAAGCAGTGGTTTCCTCGTATCCCAAGGCACATCTTTCCTGAGTTCACTAAGAGCGCTTCTTATAATACTGATTCTCAAAGCTAAATTTATGAGCTAATCTATTAATCTCTAGCAAATTATTTTTGTCCACTCTCCAGTGGGATTTAGAAGTTCTATTCCTGGCTCAAGCACGTGGCTCTTGTTGTAAGTCACCAAACCCCTCCCTGTGTTCATCTGGAAGGGACACAGCCATTTGATCCCATGCTAGCTTGGCTGAACCTCGACTGCCTGGCAAGGATGACTGCAAGTCTGTCCCTTACATGTTCCCATGACTGTAAGCCTGTCCCTTACACGCTCCCACTCCTTACAGTGGCTCCAAAACGGATTCTCCACCTGCAAGATCTCAAGCACATTTACCTTACAGCAAAGTCCAGGCTTAGGAGAGTCTGCACTAAGATCAATTCAAGAGAAAGAAAATCCCAAGAAAGAGGGCAAATGCAGAAGGGTCTCAGCCACGCAACCAACTCTTGTCTTCTGCAGTTCCTTCTCTCCAGATGTCCTACAGCCCCAGCTGCTGCCCATCCATGCAGAGATGCATTACAGGAAAGCTGATTATAATTGACCTCATTGCTACAGCACTCCAGCTCTTCCCTATTTAGCAATGATTTTACTGTCATTACTCTCCCCGAGCTATTTCTGCCAGGCAGAGATCCTTGCTGACAGGTCTCCGGTGGCAAAGGCTGCGGTGCATCTAATCGGAGATGTGGGGGAGATGGCTTTGGAGGACTGCCCTCCACGCAGGGCATGGGTTTGCTCTTCAGGAGGAGGTGGTGACAGGGTGTCAGCTCATCAGTAAGCTCATCTGCCCCTTTGAGGGATCTCGACACAGTAAAGGGGGCTGGGGGAGACATCAGGAGTCACAGAGATGGGGTTGGAAGGTTGAGGTTGTTAGATGGTGACCATGGCTTCATCATTAGCAGAGGCATTGCAGCTCCCGAATTTCCTGTTTTGGGAACAGCCTGCAGAGCAGCACTGCATTCCCAGCTCTTACCGTGCATCTCAGCTACACATGTTAACCAGGAACCCAAACGTCTAGTTACTGCAGAGGTTACAGGTATTCTCACCCGCAAACGCTCTCATTTCAGTGCCTGAGATTACAGCCAATTGGCAGGGTATAGCAACAGGGCACAACTTACCTCCCAGGTGCTCGACAAGGCCTAAATGTTTGTTTTGCTGCTCCGTTCAATAAGATGAACGGGCACAAATGTGCTGAGCTCATTCCCCAGGGAAAAGGGATCGGCTCCGAGGCTGCTCTCGCAGAATCACTCCGCTGCCGTATCCATTCCGCTGCACGAGGACAGATTTGGCACAAACTGAACTCGTCTGAGGGTGGCAGAAACTGCCTCCCCATTTTGAGCTGAGAAAGACAGACTTTAACCCAAATCCGGTACTGATGATGCTTGCAGTTTAGCACGGGCTTTCTTAAAGAAGGTCAGTTGGTGACAGGGAATCAACGCTATTTGCCGTAGACGGGTAGAAAAGTGCAAGAGGTGTCACGGTGGCTAGCTCCCGCACCAAGGGTTTCTTTCCCAACTCGCGCCTTGAGCTGCACAGCTCACGTCCTGGTCTAGTTCTCCCCTCCTCCTCTCAGCTTGATCTCCACCCATGAAATACGCTACTCATTTAACTCTTCTCAGTATATGATCTACGAGAAGATTACATCCACAACCGAGGTCGCTTTTAGATGAGAGTGGCAGGCCTTGCTGAGAAGTTGGCCCTTCCACTGTACTCATTTCAGACTGAGTTTTAGCCTTGAAGAGGCAAGAACATCTTTTCAGTAGCTACAGTGCAGCACACCCTCCCTTGACCCTTCGTGCCTTGTATTATGCTAGAGGCATTGTCTGTCTCGCCAGGTTGGTGAGCAATTAATTTCCCCCAGATTATAGCTGGTGGCTCAAATACGTGATATCAAAGCTGAGGTGAGGTTCTCAGACTGAATAATCCCAGCAGACAAACTGTGCAGGGCCCTAAACCCTTTTGAGGGAGTCCAAATAGGCAGCACAGGAATATTTATAGGAATTATAGTCCAGTGTCTAGCTGGGGCACAACACGTTTTTTTTCTTTGTTGAAGCCAAGTTCACAGAATAGCAAGACACGCTTCCAAGAACGAGTCCCTTTATGCAATGAACACAAGGCAAAGACAAGTTGCAGAGCATCTTCCCCCTCCTACCAGCCTTTTAATTCACTACCTCAAGAGCTTGCTCACAAGCAGAAAGGAAAGAAAAGGGTATTCTTCAGTTTTGCAGTCATTGCTATCATGGCATGTCCTCGGGACAGCGCTCTTATCCTCTTCCCATGAGGAGGTCTATGAGCAGATTGTGTGGGTCCATCTCCATAGTTACGTACACAAAGAACACAAACACGAAGGCAGCAAATATTGCAATCCTTACAGGCATTGGTATCATGCTTCGAGAATCCTCTTGTGGGGCTACTTTGGCTCTGCAATTCTCTTTTTCCAACACAAGCTTCTCTTTTTCCACTTTAAATGTTTCCGCAGTCTTCTGAGCTGGTGACTGCTCGTCCTCCTTTTCTGGTCTTTTCCTGAAAAAGATGTTGGTTCAGACAACCTGGGACTCTCATCATTAACTCTACAGAAGCAACATATGTTATTTTTTAGAGAAACCACACAGGCTCTAACAGCAACCTGCTGCTGGGTGAAGAAATCTTTCAATTCAGGGAAAAAGAAACTAAAGCAAATCCCGTTTATAAAGCAAAATTCTTGAAACTAATGCAAACAGTAGCCTTCTGAGCATGACAAGCAGAGGGATAACACTGTGCTGCTCAGCTCCTGCACTGTGCATTATACCCAAGGAAGGGCATCCAGGATGGAGTGAGCTTTAAAATAATTACCAAGCCCGGCTCCAAGCAGTATTTGGCACCTGCTTGCTATTTCTTGCTGTAGAATTGCTAGCAAGGCAGGCACACTGTTCAGGACGGCCTCTGGCTGAAGCAAAATCCACAGGTCAGGAGCCCTTTTGTTTCGCATACTCCCAAGTGAGATCAAAAGAGACTTTCCTAACAGCCAAAATGCCAAAACCAGCCAAAGGAGATGGGGCAAACACCAAGGGAAGAGACAAGCTAAATAGACACTACCTGATTCCCGGGGGAGACCAAGTATCAGAAAACCACGTCTCATCTTGCTCCTCTTCACCAGTTCCATCCTTAGGTGCTTCATCTGTCTGATTAGAGAGTAATGTTCATAGTGAGACATTTAACAAGCCTAAGACAGAAGGTTTGCATTTCCAGCAAGCAAAGCTACCAAACAAGCTGCAGATAAGGAAAAGCACAAGGACAGCTTAATTTCAAGGGCAGGATGCTTCACTCCGCAATCCTGAAATTATTAGGACAGACTAATGACAGACAGCAAATGTTCGTCAGCGGCCACAGCGGGCTAATAGGAATGGTGCTCCAGAAATAAGAAAAACAGCATTTTGTTCCTTGATCAGAAGCAAATCAGTGAACACAAGTTGCCTTGAAATAATCTCATTTAAAGTGGATTGTTCTGCAGATAGAAAAAAAAAAGTAGTAGTAAAATCCTCATGCCTTTGTGGAATACTCAAGACCACCAAAAAATTAGGTTAGAATAGAGGTTGATTGCCTATAGTCTGCTTCGGATGCCTTTGAAATAGTAATTGATGTTCAGCATGTCACTGCATTCTAGTCTACCACTTTCCCACACTAGCGGAAAAAAATACTACTTTAAATAGATTTATTTAGCAAGCAACGTACAATATTCAGTACTTCGCCTCCAGACACCTCATGTAATCACAGCAGCTCCACAAGCTCATTTGTATGCAAGAAAAACAGGGCTATAATCAGCATTCCTGTTACATTAACGCTCAAGGTTCTCCCTCGGGACCTTTCTGCCCTCCCTTTCTAGGGTAGGAGCGCAGTTTTGGTTGGGACTTCAACAAATCACTTGTGGTTAACAACGTTCAGGTAAAAGATAACCTAGAAAAATAAATATCCTAGCTCAGTCTCCTGCACCAGAATGACCCGAGTGATTTCTAGGTGTTAACACTGCTATGATACCTTGGTGGTGTGAATGGCCTTGGGACTGCCCTGGGGACTGCTGCCACCCGGTCGCTTTTGTCCCTGTGTCCAGGGCACTGGCAGTTTATCCTCCGGCAGGATTTGCTCCAGCTGTTAAGATTTTCAAGGCAGACACTCAACAATGCAGGTCAGAGATGCACACACAAACCCCCAGTGTTCTTTGCATTTAAGAATATTGCAGTTCTTAAGACAATTAGACCTCCCTTAAAACACAAACGTGGTTTAACAGAATGTAACTAAGAGCCTGAAGTCATTTGCATTCCATAAGTGTGGAATAAAGCAATCCCTCTAGCTATCGGATGACTAGTTAATGATAAAGTGGAAGCTATATGCTTTATTCTTCATTAATGATCTTTTATCTACTTGTTTTGTGTTTTAAAAGCATGTGTATGTGTAGGCACACATGGGTAAAATATGGACTATTAGAACAGCATCAGTGAACAGTTATTGTCATTAGCTAGCATTTTCACAAAGGAATTATTCTTAGGGTGATTCTTAATATATCAAGCACGCATTGAAAGCTGTAAGATAGTCCGAACAAAGTAAAACTAAGTGGAGTTTAAAGCTCTGTTGCCACAAATGGGCCCAGCATCCTGCATTTATCACTGCTGGCAAGTCAAAATACAATATAACAAGAGTAATAGGAACCCAGTAAAAGTTCTCGTGGGAGATTCATGAAATGCTAGTTGCAAAAGCCCAACAAAATGAACACGTAGCAAGGACAGACACTTTCCTCTGCCATTATCTTAGCCAGGCTGTCATCTGCATTAGGCAGCAGGACTTTCTTGTGGCGTTCTGGTCCTTCCATGCTTGAAGGCTATAATGGAAAAGAGAAAGGAGCAAGAAACACTGAGAAAACACACACTTTCCCTACGTTAAAGATTAATATATTTCCCAATAGCATAACAAGAAATTACTTCTTCAGCACAGATGTAATAGAATAACTAAGTTAAATAATAAGTTTTGCTTTGAATAGTTTCCCAGCTGCTGAAACTACTGCCACAAGAATTTGCCTTTTAAGTCAAGGGGTAACTTAAGAGGTAAAACACAGTGTGACTGAAAGGGCGTCCACCCCACGGGAGCAGCTGCTGCAGATGCTCTTGGTGACCTTCAGCAAAGCACCTGCAGCTCCATGCTCAGAAGCTCCTCCAGCCTCACAGTGGGTCTCCATCCATAAACCATCCATAAACTTCACATCACCGAAGCGTTCTGAAGACCAAGGCTTTAAACTACCTAGTGACCATTTTCATATAAGAATGGAAAATACAAGGAGCTGCAAGTCCTAGGCTTCATCGATACTTATTTTTTTATTACAGTGCTAGTCCTTCTCAACCAAGCTCTCACTTAACACGTGCAGCACTAAGGACTGCATCCCGGTCCATGCTGTATTTTAAATATTCCGCCAAGCAACACCTACAATTAATTGAATGCCCCAGAAAATGAACTTTGTGCTCTTAAACACCTTAGCTCGAGAAAGAGGAAGGCAGACCACAGGAGCATGCTATAATTAACTGATTGGCGGTAATTGCTGCATTTGTCATGATGCGAATACAAAGAGCATCAGTTTATATCAACTCGCAATTTCCCTCACTTAGCTGCAGATACATAAAATATTCATGCATTAGCGGAGTACTTACTTTACAATAGCCAGAGGCGCAGGCTGCTGCCACTTTGAAGTCTTTTGTTTCAAGCATGACTTGAGTATTTCCCTCTGAATGAGGGAGGAGAAAAACAAAAATAAGCTAGAGCCCTAAAGTAAGAGAATTCTCCCCAAAAAGCTCTACCGGATTGCATAATTGGGCGCTTCAAGAAGGCAGAGTTTACATATTGCATCGCTTAATTATCCCCGTGGGCATTCCTTGGAGGCCTGTTTGGTTACGGATGCGGTTTGTGTGCATGGAAAAGGATTTGCCATCACGAGCGGACTTGGGCAGGCACCTACAGAAGGAGAAGCCACTGGCGATAAGCAGAGCCCTACGTCAAGCCACATCCAAGTCCCTAAGCTGAAGAAGTGCTTAGGGACCCGTTCACCCCATGGGATAACACACCAACAAGCAAACAGCCACTTAGCCATCCTCAAAGCTTAATACAAGAAAAAAGAAGAAAAAAAAATCAGTAAATAATCTTTTTCCCTTTAAATCACTTTCAACCACTATACAAAGAAGCTGTGTTTGAGCCAGCTCTGCTTTTGTTATGACAGCTGCTATCGTGTCAGCTTAGTCCGACACACAGCTGCTGGCTCCGTGTTTTTCCAAAACATGTCTAAACTGCTCGGGATTTTGGAACTCTCTTCCTTCAAAGCAGCAACAGAAGTCGCCCTTCCAAGCTAATTGCTTCAACAAAGCTAGACAGTCATCCCAGCCTGTAAAATAAATGGCAAGCTGCGCTTGGTCTTTCAAGAGAGCTTCAAAGCACATCACAAGAGAGAAAAAAAAGGGGGAAAGCATTTGGTACAATTCCCCCAAAGGATTCCCAGGTTGAATATCTCAAGAGCCCCACTTCAGGAAAGACAAATCTGTTTTCTTTGGAGATTATTTCCATCACCATGAAGGCCACATAGGAATGCTCAGGCAGACCAGAAAGCCATTGGTGTCAGCAGGCAGCAAGACAGAGGCCACCAGCATTGTCCTTAAGACTTTTTTCTAGTATCAATCTCCAATTGAAGATAACAGACACACCAAGCACCGAGGGGGAGAGAGGGAAAACTGCAAACCCCGGGATTTCAGGAATTCCTGGCAGGTTTAGCCTAAACAGACGGCAGAGGGAGTTGCTTTGTAATTCCAAGACAGATTGATTACAGGAGAGAAAGGAGACTCTGATACTCTCTCCAAATGGTGACTATTCCAATTCCATTTTAAAAATGCTAACTATATAACATGGGCAATTCTTGATTTCTCAAGGCAAAAAAAAAAGTTCTACTGTCACTAAACTGGTACTTTTTCACAACCTCCTTCCAAAAATAATTTCAGTTGATGCTCTGCACCCAAAGACCTTTCGCAGCATGTCCTTGGAAGGATTTAAATGCTATCCCTCAAAAATACTCAACACTAAGCAAAGAAGCTCTAAAAATAAAGAAGGAAAAGAAGGTCTTTACAAAACGCTCCATACCTTCGTTTTTTTGCTCTTCGTTTTCCGAGCTCTCGCTGTCTTCGAGCTCATCATAGCCCGACGACACGCTCTGATCCATCAGCTGCAGCAGCTTGTTTTCATAAACTGTCCGCGTGGAAGCTGAAAGCAGAAGGAAAACTTACGCAGAAGGAAAATTCACGCTTCCACTGCTCCCAAAGTTGTAGTTTTTGGTCTTAGATGAGCATCCTTGAGGGCATTCAGCCCCTGGCGATACCCAAACATATCGATAACCAAATTAATACCCGGGGGGTTCAATGCGACTTCCCAGCCCGCATTCCCGGCGTGCGTACGCAGGACGGGTCCGGGCTCGGCTCCGTACAGGAGGAGCTGTTCCCGCAGCTCGCTGTCGCTCAGGCGTTGGACCTGGAGCTCCTCGGGCTCCGGCTGCTCCCGCGGCTGCTCCATCAGGATGCCGGCCGCAAACTGGGACATGGCGTCCCCAAGTGCCTCGGAAGCGAGAGATTCAGCACAAATATTTATTTTATTATTATAATTTATCAGTTATTATTATGTATTATTATTATGTATTATTATTATGTATTATTATTATGTATTATTATTATGTATTATTATTATGTATTATTATTCAGTGCAAATATTTATTGCCGTGTGAAAGAAATCCAGCAGCTTCCTGAGCCGTGCTTGTCTATCAAATGCCCAGGTGATGAACAAGCCTTGGGGACTGCTGTCACTGTTGGAATGGCTCCTAAATCCCTAGCAATTCCATCCCAGGAAGACTTCAACACCCGCCTACTCAGCCCTGCCATGCAGAGCTAAATAGGAAATCATAGGTAACGAGTCGTATTTAATTGGTGAATACGGGTAACGGATGTTTACAGCTAAGCCCAAATAAAAGATCAGCTACACAAACCACGAGGAATTCTCCAAAGCCAAAATAAAGGATTTAAATGAGCTACCCTGCTCTCCCACATCTACTGGGATGAATCACCTAGAACTACATTACTGGCATTAAATCATGTAGAACTACATTATTGCACAAATTGCCCAGCCAGAGAGATACAGAAGCACATGTGGGGAAGCACGAGTGTCCCTCCAGCTCTCATTTCCCACGGCATTCCAGGCCTCTGGAATGGTTTGCCCCGTTCTTTGTGCTCTTATCTTGATTTGTTCACCCAGGGCGCCTCGGCAGCAGCATTTTGCTTTCTTCCCCTAGCCCTCTCTCCAGTTCATGCTCTCAGCACTGAAGCCATTCCAGATTAAACACCGCTAAGCGCTGCTGCCACGAAGGGAGCTCCGACTGATGCGCATCTGCTTGTGCAATGCCAAGGGGACACAAGCGAGGACCGGCTTTGGCAACGCGTTGCTCTCAGCAACGCTCCCGCAGCGCATTTCCATATATATTGCACGGAGCAAATGCATCCCTTCCACCCCAGGAATATTACACGCAGTCGCATGCAGCAGCTGCTCCGTCGTGGTCTCTCGTGACCCAACCTTGATTACAAGGTGTGCCATCCCAATCAGAGCAAAAAGCTCCAGGGAGCAGAGACCGTTTTCAGGAGCAAAAAGCCTTCCCCGTCGCCACACCTCTCGTCCTCTTCTCCTTCGAAGGCAAAAGAAAAGGCTCCAGGTTTGATCTTTGTGCCTTTGCACGTTGTTTTCTGGAGCCATATGCTCTCCCCTCGCTGCTAGTGGACAAAGCACCAGGATAAGATAAAATGGGACAATTCCAACGTATTCCCGTCGCTTCTGCTCCCATTGCAGGGTGGCTAGTGAGCGACAGATGGTACCTGCCTCCCAGGACACAAAGTCCAAGGTCTATACAAATATTAAGGGCAGATATGCGGATGAAAGGTGGTGCCGAAGGAGGAGGCTTCGTGTAGACAGAGCCCTTCCAGCAGCGCTTCTCTCTTCCTCCCATCCTCCCTGAACACCGGGCAAGTTCCCCAGGAATTCCTTGACATTTAAAGAACATCAGCAAACAAAGGGGTCTCTCACTACAAGGTAGCTGCTCATTTTAAAATAGTCCATATAGCAATACATTGGATTTTCCGTAAGGTTTTTCCTCCCATTAGTGCCAATCTAATACTTTTATCTTGCTAAGCTCAGTCACTTAAAGGTAACATGCTAGATGGACCACCTCAGGGCGAAGCAATGAGAAATTTGCTCCCATCAGAAAGAAAAAAAAATAATAGTAATAATAATAATAATAGTAATAATAATAATAATAATAATATTCTCATCTCCTCACATGCTCAGCTCGGGTTCTGGTTGCTCCCGAAGGCAGCAGCAGATGTTAGGAGGGCGGCTGCTCCCCGGTCGCCCCAGCACAAACCATTAGCGACGGGTCCGCAGCATCACGAGCTGCCTCGGTAACCGCGAGGTCAGGCTCCATTGTGACTTCGCTGCTGCCTAATCAGAGAAGGTTCCTTAGGGGAAAATCCCGGGAAGACGCTGGGAAAGTCCTAAGTGTCCTCTATGGTTAAAAATTAGAAGTGGCGTCTTTCACACAACGTAAGGAAAATACCCAAGAAAAGCTAATGTGCAGGTTTCTAGAGATGCAGAATTTGGAGCCTTTAAGAAATAAGACCGATCCCTATAGACCATAGCGTAGAGGGAAGATGTATGGACTGTGATACTCTCGGATACCATGACTGGTTTAAACCACTAAAACACAGGGCAGCAAAAAGCCATTTCCAAGTGCTGATATTCCCTCAGCTATTGCACTAACCAAGGTCACAGAAGCTAGCTAATATCAGAACAGATTTTAGTGAGTAAAACAGAAGCAATTCCTTTTGCAGAATGCACTAGAGGTCCTTTTCCTCCAAAACAGCCAGATATATGTTCCTAAATATTAGGGAAAAAAAAACCCAGAAGCATTTCCTAAGCAGCTGGCACTTAAACCCACATGCACAAGAGACCTTTAGGTTAAGGAGAACTTTCCATCAAAGCAGTGACCTGCAGTGGCTCTAGAAGCAGCCGAACTCCAGCAGCTTGGGAAAGTTTAGTGCCGAGAATTGTTTTCTTCTGTCCTTGAGGGCGGCACCTGCATTAAAAAAAAAAAAAAAAAAAATCATAGAGAATTTTCTCTTCTAAAGCTGATTTTAGGTTGCTACAGCACTCCTGGCAAGGGTAGGATCCCCTGGGTGATGATTCGCATCACCCAAATTTCACCAGCACCCACAGGGTGCTGTTAGCCTCCAGCTGCTCCAAGCCCAGGAGCTCCCCACCACCCACCCCAAGCCCCGGAGGAAAACAACCCCCAAGGGCTGAGCCTGGGGGGAGAATTCCAGCTGCAGGAATTCATGTTCCCCTCCAGCACCTCGGTGGAGTTTTGATCCAATTGCTGCCGTTCAATTGCTCCAAGAAAAACAACCATGAATATAAGAAGGTGCAAAGCAGCAGATCCTCTGTAACCCCCGCTCATGCAGCACCCTGTCTCGGGGTGCGTTAGCCCAGACCCCTCCTCACGCCCTGGCACCCCGCTCGGTAAAATGAGCCCGCGAGGGGCCTTCCGTGACCCCGACGTGATTCGAACACGCAGCCTTCTGATCTGGAGTCAGACGCGCTACCGTTGCGCCACGAGGTCCCAGCGAGCGTTGCGCCAGCGCGCCGCCAAGAGCCTGCGCTCCGCGCATGCGCAGCGCCTCCCAACAGCCCCCGGCGCGGCAACCACTCCCCCCTACCGGCCCCGCCGCCTTTCGAGCCGCCCGCCCCCCGCGGGACGTACCACCTCCGGAGGGAAGGGGGGGTTCGCGCCTGCGCAGCGCCCCCTGGCCGGCACCACCCGCCGCCTCCCCCCCGCAACCCCCCTGCTCGCTTGGGCTGCCCCAACCTCGAGCCTCCCGTTTTTAAAGGGGCCGCCGGCGGCGCTGTTACATGCGCTGAGTTGGGCGGCATGGGCGTTCTCAGCTCGGGGCCGGGGGCTCGAGGGAGGAGGGGAAAAGTAAGGGCCTGATTCACGGTGGCCCTGGAGGGCGTTTGGGGGCTGCGACCGTTCCCCCTGCGGCCCTCGTTGCAGTTCGTGGCTGTCCGGTGGGATTTGGTGGCGGTGAGGCGTCACCGCTTGGCGTCACCGCTCGCTCATCCCACCCGAAATCCATGAAATCCAAGAAATGAGAGGCTCTGTGGCTGATTCGAACTCTTTATTTTCCTTCCCACCCGCTCTCCCCCGATCCCAAACGGGGTCATCCCCCGAGGGGGGGACCCGCACCCCTCATGTACCCCAGCCCCAAAACAGCAGCAAATCCCAATGCAAATCCCTGAGCGATCCTTAGGGAACACGGGGAGCACCGACCCCGCCGGCCCCTTCGGACGGGAGCCGAGTACTGGCGTGTGGAAAACGGGATGAAAACAGCTGGTGTTTATGGCTCCTGGGCCGGTGGGTCCCGCCCTGGCAAAAAATTAGGGGGAAAAGGGGCAAATTTGTCGCATCTCACAAAAGCAAGAGGCGAGAGCTGGTGTGTGGGGCTCCGCGCCGAGCCCGTGTCCGTATAAATAATGTCCCGTATAAATAATGTCCCATATAAATAATGTCCCGTCAGCACCCGGGCCATCCCGCCGGATTTACAGGGGTGTAGGATGGAAGTTGGATGCGCGGCTTGGAGTTTGCACGTGGCGGGCTCCGGAGCGGCCCATCGGTCCCCTGCTCCCGGCCCACGAGCACGGAGCGGGATGGGATAACGGGAGGATGCGCTCGGGTGGCGTCTGCGGCGTCCCGACCTGCTCCAATGCGCTCCGATGTGCTCCAATGTACTCCAAACTGTTCCAATGTGCTCCAAACTGTTCCGATGCACCCCAATGTGCTCCAACATGCTCCAGGTTGCTCCAGTGTTCTCCAATGTGCTCCAATATGCCCCAACCTGTTGCAACGTGCTCTAGCGCTCGCTTTCCTGGCCCGGGAAAGCTCGGAGCTCGGCACAGCTCCGGCTGCTGGCATTGTGGCAGGGTTTGGACACTGTGCCGGGCTGTGTTGGAGAGAGCAGAACTCCCCACATCCCTGGATCACTGCATCCCCGCATCCCTGCAGCCAGAGTATCCCTGCATCCCTGCCTCCAGAGCATCCCTGCATCCTCACATCCCTGCATTCCCACATCTCTGCAGCCAGAGCATCCCCGCATCCCGAGCATCTCTGCATCCTGCATCCCTGCAGCCAGAACATCCTTGCATCACTGCATCCAGAGCATCCCTGCATCCCCGTATCCTTGCAGCCAAAGCATCCCCGCATCCCAGCAGGCAGAGCTTCCCTGCATCCCCGAAGCCAGAGCATCCCTGTATCCCTACAGCCAGAGCATCCCTGCATCCCCAGAGTCAAAACATCCCTGCATCCCAAGCATCCCTGCATCACTGCATTCTGGCATCCAGAGCATCCCTGCATCCCCGCATCCCAAGCATCCCTGCATCACTGAATTCCAGCATCCCGAGCATCCCTGCATCACTGCATTCTGGCATCCCGAGCATCCCTGCATCCCCGCATCCCGAGCATCCCTGCATCACTGCATTCCAGCATCCAAAGCATCCCTGCATCCCCTCATGCCGAGCATCCCGCCGGGGCGCCGCGGCGGTGCCGTATCCGCAGGGATGGCGCCGCGGGCTCACACGGCCGTCTCCCGGTGCGTGCCGCCCTCCTCCTCCTCCTCCGGGCGCCCCTGGGCCGTGCAGGAGCCGCGGAGGCCGCAGAAGCAGGCGAAGGAGACGCGGGGCCTGGCGCGCGGCCGGCCCGGCGCCGCCGGAGCCTGCGGGCACAGCGGGACGCGGCTCAGAGCCCCGGCTCCTTCCCAGAAAACATTCATGGAAATAGCACAGAACTGAGGCTTTTTTTCCCACTCCCGCCTTTATTTTTCAGTGGTTCCACAGCAAAAACGCCACGGGTGAAGCCACCGCACGGAGGCCCAGTGACCCTGGCACCCGCAGTGTGACATGGCCCCGGATCCCGCCCGGCTGCTTCCTGACCCCTGGAAAGGTGGGAAAAGGAGCACGAAGGAGTGAGGAATGAGGAGGATGGAAAGGCAGTGACTTTGAAGGGGGACTTGAGCCGCCGGCTGCCGCGGGGCTCGACGAGGCTGGAGAGCCCGGCGCGGGGCCGTGTTTGTCACTGTCACGGTGACGAAGCTCTGTTGCCTGTCTTAACGGTGGAAAACGCCTGGAAAACACCTCTGGAATCCAGGAAAAGCAGCGGGATGGAGCCTCGGCCCAGCAGTGTCCCGTCTCCCAGGGCTTGCAGCTCCAATGCAGCTGCAGGGCTGCATTCGCCATGCACCAAGTGATGCAGCGAGCAGGACCAAGGTGACCGGGACTCAGTGATTCCCGGCACGTCCCCAGCCCGGCCCTGAGGGCCACCTGAATTCCGGGCGGGATGAGCACCCTCGGGGCTGGGATCCCTACGGGTCTGTGTGACACGAGCAGGGCCAGGCCCTGAGCGGTGGCGCATCCGTCCCCCCATCCCCATCCTCACCCTGTGGCCGGGGACAAGGGCAGCTCCTGCTTCCCTGAGGACTCTGCTTAGCAGATAGGGATGCTCCAAGGATATTCCCCTGGCCATGGAAGCTCACCTGGTGCTGGCAGCGTTTCCAGGGGGTCCCGGCAAAGCCCCTGCGCAGCAGAGACCTCAGGGACACCCTCGTCCCACGCATCCTTCCCGGCGGTGCTGGCAGGAGCTGTTCCACAACCCCAAGGAGCACGACTGGAGCTGGAGCCGGCGGGAATCTCCTGCGGGACCTGCACGGGCTGGATAAGAGAGAGAAGGATTTGGCTTTGGCAGCAAAACCCGCGCCCCTCCGTGCAGCCCCGGCCGCTCTGATCGGGGGCTCTTCCGAATGAGCAAATCCTCATTAAGAAATAATTCCAGCAGCCTGGTGAGCTGGGCTTAATTCCTTTCATTTTGGTGGCTGGAGTTTAGCAGGGCTGATTTATGCGCCCGCTCTTGGGCTTTCCTTGTGGGAACTTGGGGGATTTCGCCCGTTCCCTCCCTCCACACCTCCCTGAGTCACGGGATTGCAGCCAAATCTCAGCTTTCCTTACAGGATTACAGCCGAATCTCAGCTTCCCTCTTTTTTTTTTGTCAATGACTCTTATTTTTAGGGTTGCATTCCAGACCGGTGAAACCAGCTTGCAAGCCCGACACCTAATGACTCCAAGCTCCGGAAGTGAGGAGGAAAAAGAAAACCAAAAGAAAGCAGAAGAGGAGCAAAATTGCTGCCCTGCTGATTGCACCGGGCTGCTCCAAGCCGCAGTTTGCAACGCTGGGGACATCGGGGCAAGGAAATGCGGAGCTGGAGCGGGTCCGGTTCAGCACGGTGCAACGTGGGACGTGCCAGCACCTTTGGGGACACCTGTGGGACCCCATGTCCCGGGCTGCAGCCTGGGATATTCGGGAATGCAGGAGAAAAGCCAGAGCGGCCGCTTTTTGGAGCTGGAAAGGATGGAAGGAGCCTGGCTTCGGTGCCCCCCCTTTGCTGGGTGCCGGATCGGGGGGTCGCGGGGGACGAGGCGGCGCCGGGAGCTGCAGCCCCCCCTCCGGGCAGCCCATGGCTTTTCGCCCTACATGAGTTCGGAAGAGCAATCACATAGGAATAAAAAGCCATAGGCCGCAGCAGAGGGATCTACCGAGGAGGAGGAAAAGGGGAAAGGAGGGAAAAGCTCCCGGTCCTCCCGGATCATCTTCCATGAGTGCCTGGCTTGGAGCAGGGGCCCGGGTGAGCCCTGATCCGTGTGCAGGACGTGGTGGGACGGGGACGACGCTCCCATCCCACAGCAGCAATGCGGGCGCGAAATTCCACCCCGCCCCCGGCATTCCCAAACTGGGGGGAAAATTCCAGAGCTCGGGATACACCGAGGTGGGAGGCAAGGGGCAACCCGGGCGAGAGCCCACAGGGAAAGGAGCCCGGGGCCGGTTACGGGCCAGGTATTTGTGCCTGGCGCCCGTAACAAAGGCGCTATTGAAGCTGCGGCCGCGCGGCGCCGGGAAGCGGAATCCCGCGGGATGCACGTGCGGCCTTTGATCCCGCTCCCCCGCTGCCATGTGCATTACTCACGTCCTGCTGCTCCGCGTCGCTGCCCACCGGGAAGGATGGGATCAGGGCCGAGGGACGGGCAAGCAGGGATGCAGCCTGGCATGGGAAACGTCCCGGCCGTGCCCAGTTCTGGCCGCGCTTTCCTTCCCTGTGGTCCCTGCTTGGCACTGCGTGTCGCTCCTCCAAAATCCAGCCCGGTGCAACCCAGGATCGGGATTGGGAGCGGCCGCAAGGGCTTCGCTCGGCACCGAAAGGGCTTCACGGGGTGCCCAGGTCCTTCCTATGCCGGGTACATTCGAAGCCTCCCCAGGCTGCTTGGCCCTGGCATCAGTTTTCATGGCCCTATGGGGGCTCCTGCAAGCCAATTCCAGCAGGGATTTCCGCATGGCTGAAATCCCGGCTCCGTGGGACCCCTGAAATTCCAGGGGAGAGGCACCAAATGCGCCAGCGTCTTCCATGACTTGCAGGGTTGTCTCCACCGGGCTGCCTGGAGCAAACTGGCCACATCTCCCTCGGAGGAACCAGGCACAAAAGGACCCTAAATGAGCGGAAAAGGCACCAAAACAGACGTCCCCATCGCCGAGGGCTTTCCATGCAGCTCCCAGTGCCGAGAGCTCCAGTGCCTATTTTGACCATTGGCTCCAGGATCTGCCAGAGCTACGGGCCACACTCGTAGGGCGCCTGGTCTTGAAAGGTCTCCAGGGGAGATCTTCATAAAATCTCCAAGGATTTGCAGAGCATTTGTCACTGCACTTCCCAGATTCCAGCACTGCTGCGTCCTCCTCAGACTGCATGGGATTTTTGGGGTTCACAGAGACATCAGGGCTCAGGGAAGGAGAAGCTCAAGAGTGGCCGGAGTTGTATCCAGGATTATTATGGAGTTACCCAGCTCCATTATCATCCAATTTTGTCATTATAGCTCAGAAAAATAAAAACAAAACAAAACAAAACAAAGCAAAAAAAAAAAAAAAAAAAAGAAAAAAGAAACCCCAGATCTTCTCCAGATGTTGTACCAGAGCCCCAACCTCTTTGCAGGATGTTCTGGTTGCTGTGAAAACTTGACCAAAGCAGCCGAGTTTTGCACATGCTCCTGCAGCCATGTGCACCTTCCCAAAACCAGGGCCGGGAGGGTGCCAGTGGGACCGGGGCAGGCAGAGGGTGCCACCAAGGGCTGCCTTTCTCCATGGGTGTCCGAGGCTGCTTGCTTGGAAGAGCAGAGATGTCCTTGCGGGAATGGGCAAGATTATTTTGCAAATCCAGTCGATTTGGACCAAGTGGCCTCTTGTTCTAGGCCTGCTTAAGCCCCTGGTTTCAGTGCACGGTGCCCGCGCGGAGCCTGCAGAGAAGCCTGCGTGTCACTGCCGGGTGACACCACAAAAGAGCAATGTCCCCAAGGCTTCGGACTTGGGGGTCTGGCCCACGGCGGCCGTTTCTCCAAAGAGCAGGAGCGCGGTGGTGCGTGGCCTTCTCCGCTGGGGACATCCAGCACCTCGGCCGGTGCCATCGTGTCCGCCTGGCCCCATGCGTTTTCCTGCCACTTGGAAGGTGTTTCTCCTCTCGGGAGGTGTCAAACTTGTCCCCAGCTGAAGGTGAGCTCAGCTTGTGTTTTCGTGCTGTCTCACCTGCTCTTCCCACCAAATCACATATCCAACCTCCTCTCCGGTCCAAGGCGATGCAGATGTGAGACATTTGGGCTTCCCCTCTGCTGGCCCTCCCTGCTGCCAAACATTTGTCACCTTCTGCGGACAAGTCGCTGGGGACCCGATGCCAGAGGTGTGTCACCGTGGCAAGGAGACATAAGGTGCCACCTATAAGGTGCCACCTATGTGAAGGACAGTGCCATTGGGTCCCCCTCTGTGGCTGCCCAGGGTGATGAGGATCCCTCACCCATCACCAGCAATGAGCCACGGTCCCCCCTTGGATGAGGACAGGAACTGTGGGGACATGGGGATACTGGGGCTGCACTGGGAGTTTCCCCATTCCTCAGTGGGTCCCATCTGCTCCAAGCCCCGCTGGGTGCACACGTGTGCACACACAGCCCTCACCATGGGTGCCCAAACCCTTGCACAAGCCGTGGGACCCGCTGGGATTCCTCGCCCTGCAGCACCCCCATGCCCCAGCACCCAAACACGCGTGGAATAACAGCCGGAATCAAACAACACCCAGATCAAGGGAATTCCTCCCGGAATCTCCCTCCCTTTTCCAGCCCTGCCGCTCCACGCACGCCCCTCTCCCTACCTGTGCCCAGGATTAGCTCGTTGGGAGGCCGGGAAGCTCCAGGCTCCCTCTCCAGGCAGCAGCCCGGGGCTCTGAGCTGCGAGTTTCCAGCCCCAGGAAGGATTTTGCAAATGCCTTTTCATCGCCGCGCTGAGCTCGCCCTATTGCACCGCCGCTGCTTTGCTGCTTTTTTTCCCCTTACAGGATTCAATCACATTCAGCAAGACACAGGCATTAGCAAATCTGCTCTTAATGCTCCAGTTCACACTCATGAGAAGGGAAAATAAAAGGCTTCCGAGCTAAGCAGAGTTCAGCTCTCCTTCTGCCTCTAATCCGGGGCTGCTGCGTGGATTTTATGCACACGAAATTCAGCGCAGAGGTGTCTGTGCCCGTGCACATACCCAGTCCTACACCAACACTTCGCTTCGGCAATATGGGGGTAAACTAGGTGGAAAACTTATATTGCCACATATATATTTGCACATAGGACCATACTTCACGTGCAGGACCACTCCTACAAGTGCACGTTTCCTGCTGAAGCGCGGCAGCTAAAGAGCCCCAATGTAATCCAGCTGATCTAAGTGCACTAGCGAGTGCTGCCTATAGACTGCCTGTCAAAATAGGTAACGTGAATACACACAAATACATCTATACATCCTCGCCAACGTTCATTGATGCCTGCAGACCACTTAATGATTATTCCTGCCTAAAACAAAGGGAACTTTTCTTTTTTCCCCCCCCCAGCTAATGACCATATCTCCACAAGAACATAAGCATTGCAAGCAGATGTCACACAATGGCTAAGAGCGCGAATATACACAGGTACCCCCGTTCACATACACAACACACAGACACATATTCCCAACGCCTACAAGCAGAAAAGCACCCCCGGCGCAAGGAATTCCCTCGGCTCCGCTCCGCCGCGGACGTTACCTGCGCGGTGCAGGGATGCGGGCGGGCCGGGCACGGCTGCGGCTGGGCGACGAGCACTGCAGGTGCCCGCGCGCGCCGGGCGCCCCGTGCAAACGCCCACCGCAGAGCGCGCGTGCATGAGCGCGTGCACTGCTGCCCGCCGCCCCGCTCGCCCGGCAGGACTTCAGACAAAGAAAGGAAAGAGAAAACCGCCCTCTTACTTTTTCCTCCTTCTCCTTTCCCCCTCTTTGCTCTCTCTTCCCCGCCGCCTCAGTGTGGGGATGCGATGGGGACCGCAGCGACGGAGCGGCGGGTTGGGAAGCGCGCGCCGAGCGCGGCCGCGGTGGAAGGAACAAAAGGCCAGCGAGCAGCGCCCAAGAGGGGTCTTCCTAATTGCCCGGGGGTTGCGTGGAGGCGGGCGGCTCCGASGGGCCTCCCTCCCGCACCGCCTGGCCCCCCGCGCGGGGACGTTAGTGCGGAGATTATCCACCCYGCCGGCACGTCCTGCATCCGCGATGCTGCGCCGGGAGAGGCGGCTCTGCATCCCTGCGTTTGGAAAGCCAGCTCGGCATCCGTGCGCCCGGGAAGCCGGCTCCGCATCCCTTCATCCGGAGAAGCCATCGCGGCATCCGGGCGCTGCACCCGGAGAGGCGGCTCGGCACCGCCGCGCCGGGAAAGCCGCGTCCCTCTCCTCCCTTTTCCGCTCCGTCCCGGTCCCTCCTTCTCAAGGCAGACACAAAAGAGATCCTGACCGAGGAGGGGAAGCGTTGGGCACTAAGGAAAAAAACAGAAGGAAAAAAAAAGGAGGAGAAACAAGCCTCAGGTCGTGCTTTGGGCAGGCGGGGACATTAAAAATAGCTGGGATAGCTCAGCATGGGAYGCAGCGTTCCCGCTGTAAGGAGCGCGGCTCGCAGGGCGAGCTGGATGCCCCTCTCCCCCGCGCTCTCGCCGTCTGCCCGTCCCCTCCACGCTCTGCACCACGGATCCTTGTGGGAAAGGGCATTTTTCCACTGCCAGGGGCTGTGGACAAGTACTGGGAGTTCTCTACCCGGAGCTTTTCCCTGATCACTATGGCCACATAGGTGGGCTGAGCTAGAATTAAAGCCACCGACCCATGTCCCGGCTCCCCTGGGTGTTGCAAATGCAGCGACAAGTTGAATYGGTGACTTTTTCTTCCGCTCGCTCCTACCCCTTTGCTTCAATCCCTAAAGCCCAGACTGTCAGCGTGATCCCATGGGGATGTAGCAGCATTCAGATCCATAAAACGAGACAGTTCTGGGGACCCCCTTGCCCACCAACAGCGGGAAAAGCTCTGAAGGGCCCCAAAAGAGGAGGGAGGAGGACAGCGGCGGCCGGCAGGGAGAGCCGCCTCCRAGCCCCGCGCGGCCCCCTTGGGCTTTCTCACTTATTTATTTTTTTAATTGCTCAGCACCCTGCATTTGCATAATCCCCACAACGCCGCGCGGCTCCGCTTTCGCTCTGAGCTAATAAACAGACGACCAAAATAAATGTGTCACATACGATATCCTTCCATATATATATACACATACACACACATATATATATATGGCTTTTTCCATATATATATGTGTTCTTTTGCTCCTGGTGAGCGAACTACCACCGGGAAATGCCACTGTGGGGTGAGCTCCATGGGAGGGAGTGGGATGGGAATGTGCCGGGAGGGCCAAATCCCACATGTTCCACTGGCTACAGCTTCCTGCAGGTCATCCCCAAAGCAGATGGGGGCAGCTCCATCACAAATGTGTTTTTTCCACACACCTGAGTGGCCTCCTTGGCTGCAGACCCTCCGTGTCCAGGTTTTGGGTGCGTTTTCCCTGCCCCGACCGAGCGCAGGGGTTTCCTCTGTCCCCAAATGTCCACTTCAGCCCTCGGTGCTCCCTCGCCTGCAGCGGAGGTGGCTCCATCTGGGAAATTAGCTCCCCAAAATGAGGAAAAGAACAACGGGTTTGCACCAGATACACAGGCAGGCCCATGGAGGTGGCATGGTGGGGACAAGACGGCCACCACCATKGCCACCAGGTGCCAGGCAGTGCCCCTGCCCTGGCACTGGCTGTATTTGGAACGATTTCTCCTAGAAAAGGGCTAAAATGAGCAGTGAGAGGAGGAAGTCGGGCGGGAGAAGCTGAGGTGAAGCAGAATCACCCATTAGGGTCAGATGAGGACAGAGGGATGTCACCCATGGCAGCCACAAGGCAGAAAAATGAGAGGAAAWTGGGTAGAAATTGGGTGGAAATTGGTGGGGAAATTGGGTACAAATGTGAGGTGCCCAATAGGAGCAGAGGGGTGGAAAGAGGAGGGGAGAGGCGACCTGCATATAGGGACAGGCCCCTTGAGTGGGGAGAGGGGCTGAGGGTCAAGGAGGGTCCCCATGTGTCACCGCAGGCGTGTGGAGGGCGGCAGGGCTGCAATGGAGCCAGCCCGGCACCCCAACCTGCGCCCCTTCTTCACCCMTTTCCCATTGTAGGGCAGGGGGTCCAGGCTGCCTGCCCTGGTGATGACGGAGCCAGGCAGGCCGTGGGCAGGGATGCGAGGGCCAGACATGCCAGGGCRTGTAAATATTCCCTAAATCCTCCTCCCTGGCAGCACTGCGGCATGCACTTGCTCCAGCTTTGAGGAGCAAGCCCATCTGAGCGGCCAGCCTGTCTGCAGCTGATGGCTTAGATCAAAGGTGGAGATGCTCAAGATGCCTCTCGTGCCCTGTCTTTTCATCTTGCTGTGCCTGTGAGGGGCAGATTTCTCATCTCTCCTCTTGCATCTGTGTGTGGGGACTTTAGAAGCTGCAGCACTGAGCTCTGGTAGGGCGGCCTGCGGCAATCTCCCCATCTGCGTGACTGCTGGTGCCCCATTTTGTGGGCCAAACCGCCTCCAAGTGGGCTAGCTGGTGGAAGAACCCTTGGTTTCTTTGCAATGCTCTCTTGAACATTGCTGGGGGCTAATCCTGCCCCTCTCTGTGGAGGTGCATGGCTTGGAGAGAGCTGTGAATGGGAACTGGTTGCATGGTGTCAATACGGTGSGTACCTGCTGCCTCTGTGTCCCACAGCACTTGCCACCGTCGGAGCACCAGTAATAACAGAGCTTTTCCCCAGCTTTTGTCCCCCGCGTCCTCTCCCTCGGGAGCACGAGTGGCTTCGCATCTCCTTTTCGATTTATTTTCACAAGGAGGGAGGGAGAAGGAGTCACATCCTAATCTGGCAAAATGTCAGGGAGTGATTCAGAGAAGAGGCGAGCGGCAGCCCACACAGGAGAGTAGTTTCTGCTTCCCAAATGTCAGCGTGTCCTTTAATTAAACGCTGATTAGCAGGGGACGTGCGCCCCGGCACTGGAGCCGGGGCCGCTGCCGGTAACGTCCTCCAGAGAGCCGGGGTGATGCTTCCTGCTGCCTCTGACCCAGGGGACGAGCAGTTCCCTTTGGAGAGGAGCAGACGGAATGCTGGAGAAGTGGGAGAGATGCAAGAGGCACCTGGGACGGGGAGAAGCAAAGAGCAGCCTATGCTGGGGGCTGCACAGCGTGCAGCATCCTACAGGGTGCTGGTTCACCCACTGATGACCGCAGAGACCCTCTTGCAATGCGGTCTCCACTGCCTTGTCTCGCCTGTGAGCTGTGCACAGCTGGGATGGTGCCCGGGATTTCTGTTTCCGCGGGGAAGCGCTGTTGAATTCAGTGAAACCCATGCGAGCCTTGGTGTGAATGCTCTTACTTCAGTCTGAGCAGCTCTTTTCTTCCTCAGCTTCTGTCGTCCTATTTTTTATTTCTGCCTAAGCCAGGCGGGGAACTTGCTACTGCATTTGAGGTTTCCGAAAACACCACCTGCACCCAAGAATGATGTCCCTAAGCCTCAGCAACTACAATGCTCTTTTTTTTGTCGCCTTAATCGTGTGGCACCATTGAAGTTCACGGGGGCTTTATCCTCGAGGTTAGGAGGGCTGGGCTGTGCTCTGGGCTTGTAGACTGGTCTGCACTGMAGGAGTGTGGACGAGCCCTCACTGACCCTGAAAATGAGCAGAGAGCAGCGTCCTATAGAGATACCCAACCTGGAAGGTGGCCAGCCATGTCATGCCGTGGTTTTGGGGACAGTCATGATGCTSTCCTCAAAAGCTGGGGCTGGTTCCTGCAGCCCAGGGCTGATAGAGCGGGATGAGGGGTGGGATGGACCACAGGGATGTGCAGGGGGTGAGACCAGAAGCTGTCCCTTTGGGCTCTGGATAGAGGGACTCAGCACAACTGTCGCTTAGAGCACTACTGGGCTCTGCCCTAAGCCCTTCGGGAAGATTGAGCCCCCAYGGCTCCTAATGGGGAAAGCAGAACCAAGCGCTCCACTTGCTATCTAAAACCCAACTCTTGGTGCAGTGGATGCACTGGCAGCTGGCTGAAACTCGTTGCAAGGGCCAAGCACAGAGTTGAGCTGTCTTAGTTGCATAGAAGTGAGTAGAGATGCTCCACTCCCTAGACCTTATAGGAACTTTTACCTTGGGCAGCCTCCTTCAGGACCATGTCCATAGACTGACCTGCACAAGCAAAACCTGCCCAAGACACTGCAGGGCTAAAATCCCACAACAGACAAAGCTAAACCTGAAGAAATAGTTTGTAGTTAGTCACAATCGTCAGTGCAGGGGCTGACGTGTGAAAACCTTTCTCTTTGCCCCAACCTGTTCCGCTCTTGCACATTCGTGCCCAGTTCCTGCCCAAAGTCTCCTCTCCCTTTCCGTGTCGCCTTGCAGCAGCTGGCAGGGACTCGAGGGCTCTGCCCTCTGCTCTGAGAGCGTYGGCTCTTGGTGCCCTGTTTCCCCCTGCCCCTTGCCATGTGCAGTTGGCAGCAACAAGTGCTCGCTCTCCAGGATCCCGCAGCGATGCTGCCTATTCCCAAGCGCCACCTTATGGCATCACCTCTAGGAAGAGCTTAGCAGATCTTTATATTGGTACAGGCACGGAAACAAGCCCCACTCTGACATCCCAAGGGATGGAAATGGCCACTGGGAAATAGAAGGGCTGGCTGAGAATATTCGGGTGTTGGTTCCCTGTCTCCTACTAGTTCCAAGGATGGGGCAGACAAGAGCTGTGAATTTAGCCTATGCACATGGCTGTTCTCTCTGAAAACCACACAAGTCCCTCCAAGATAATCACAAGCCAGGCAGGTCCTGGTAGCTGTGGAGATGAGATCCCCAAAACCCCCCTCACTCCTAATTCTGCTGGATTTGGCAGAGAAAAGAGCACTGTTTGTAAACAGGAGAGAAAATAATGCAGAAATCCTGGGGCCAGCCTGCCCTGATTACCTCCCACATGGCAGTGGGAAATAAGTCACTTTTTTTTTCTATTTTCTATTTGGGAAATAAGCTGCCAACCAAGGGATTTTGTAGCACAGGTGTCATCACCACCCTCWGCCTCCCTAGAGATCCATCCAGGATTGGTCCGGGAGCCCTTCATCCTGCTGCCCTGGTGCCAAGAAGCAGCTCGTGCCTCTTCCCAGCCAAAAACGCTCCTTCCCCAGCCTGGCAAACGACAGTCCAGCCTCGTGTGACATGAACGATGCCAAGAGCAGAGCCTTTCGTCAGGCCTCGGCAACGAGCACCCGGCTGTGCTGGGATGCTAAAATCCCGGCGGGAAGTGACTCAGGGGAAGTTGCTGCTTCTCTGCCACCTGCTTTCCCTTCCCTCTGCTCCCCTGGGARTACCAGGGAGGATGATGCTTGTCAAGGGAACTGCATCTTATTGCATGGCGGGTGCTTGCACGTGGAGCAGGGGCTGTCCCCAAGGATGGCTCTTACCAGTGTGGATCCCTGCTCAGTGCCCAGGGCCCATCAATCCTACAGGGACAACCAGCTCTGTCCTGCTCATCTCCCCCTGTCCCACCTTGCTGAGCTCTGCTCTTGACCTCGGCACGTGCAGGGACATTGGGACAGCCGACACGAAGTGCCCCGCGTGCAGAGACTGCAGCAAAGTGCTTTGCACTGGGAGAGGACAAAGCAGGAGGGGTGGCAGCGGTGGGAAGCGGGATGAACCATGTTGATGGAGCCGGATTCCCATATTCCCCCTGCTGCAAAATTCCAGCCTGCTCTTGGTTTGCATCCTGAATGCAATCGCTTTTGGGGCCCTGGAAGGCACGTTCCTCTCTCAGCAGCCGGCCGTGCCGGGCTCGCTGTCYGTGCTGTCTGCCTGCCAGCAGGCCCTTCCTTCTGCTCACGCTGAGATCATGTTTTCCTTGAGCACCGAGGTAGCTAAAAGCCGCAGCTTAAGGACTCGAGGCGGGTGGATGTGGACGGACGCAGCGGGCACGAAAAGCAGCCATCGGCTCTGCCTCCCTGGCTGCTCCGCCAGYGGGTTAGGCTGAACGTGTGCCATCCTTCCCCTCCATTCCCCTGATTTCCCCATTAACACCCTTCCTCGTAAAGGAAGGTGGGAGACGGAGGCRAGGTACAGCCTGGGTCTGAAATCCCACCAAGGCAGCGCGTGCGGGACCTACCCGCCGTCATGGGCGCGCTCGGGCAGGTGCAAATCCTGCCCGTGCTGCTCGGCATATGGTGGCTGATTTTTAATTTCCTCAGGATGAGACTTCTTATGGTGACTGGCAGGTTTCTCACGGCGCTTTGTGAGTCCTTTGACCAACCCCCCGGTAGGTCCCTGTGTGCCAAGAGGCCGTATGGGCTGGACGAGGCTGCAGCTCCTGCTTCCTTCTTGTTAAAGCCCAGCCTGTTGGAGCCCCGGCAAAGAGGGTGAGCTCAAGGTGYCAGCGTCGCACAGTGACACTGCATCGTATCGTGATGCTGCATCGTACCCTGACATTGCATCGTGCCGTGACGTTGCATCATACCGTGACATTGCATCATATCGTGACGCTGCACCATATCGTGACACTGCATCGTACCATGATGCTGCATCGTTCCATGACATTGCATCCTGCCGGGACATTGCATTATATCGTGACACTGCATCGTACTGTGATGCTGCATCATACCATGACATTGCATCGCACCATGAAGCTGCATCACATCGTGATGCTGCATTGCGCCGTGACGCTGCATTGTATCAGCATCTCCTGTTGAGAAGCTTTTCTTCTCAATTCTAGTCACTTTTTTTTTACAAAAACTTAGGCCCTCAGTAACACGGGGGCTTTGCCCACCTCTTTGACCGATCCCCGTGTGGTTACAGAGGACAGGGCAATGTCTCTCGGCTAACAGTTATAATTYACAGCACCGTGTACTGTTTATGGGCATCAGCCTCCGATCTGTTCACTCCGCTTTGCAGATACCATCCTCAGGTGTGTTCACTCTTCTGCATTAGGTATTAATCTCTCACGGGAAGCACTTTCGGGCTGCAAACGGTTCAAGCCGAGATTTGGCCAGGTTTGAGCACAAATACAGACCAAAATTCTGCTTGTCTCTTCTGAGAAGTTCCGAATTTATGCAGTATTTGGGGAATTTATGCAGGTGGGGGAATATCCTCGTTTAGCTGCCTTTTGWACCAGCAAGGCAGGCCCTCAGTGCAGAAGCAGCGTGGCTAGCAGGGAGCCTCGTGTCTGCTGCAATGTGAAGCAGCTGCTCCCTCCCAGGGGATGTTTTCACACTTCCAATTCTAACCCAATTCTGCCACATCCAAGTGCCGACCGCTGCAGCGTCGCCCTTGTCCCCTCACGATCGCGCCGCACTTTGCATTTGGGGAGCGTGGCAAATGGATTTGCCACCTTCATGGACTTTGTCCTTTAACAAAAGCCAGAAGTATTAAAAATGTAATCACTTTAAGCTGCTGCTGTCACAACACAATGCTGAGTCCCGCTTGTGACTGGCAAACAGCATGAATCATTCACCTACGGTCTGGTTCAGCCCCAGAGGGGACCTGGGGACAGCAGATGCCATCGGGGGTGGCATCTTTGTTGGTCCTCAGTCAAATCTGAGGCTGCAAGAGCATCTTGTTGGCTGGGAGAATTAGGGGCTTTGCTGCGTGTTTGATGCCCAGGATGCAGCTCTGGGCGGCACCGCTGGACCTGGGGACCTCCTTTCCCAGGGCTGAAGCCTTTGGTGCCCTGGCTATGGGAGAACCTCCAAGGAGCAGGTGGAGCTGCTGACAAAGAGGCCCTTCTAATGCTGCTCAGATGAGGCCGATCCCATCAGCTCGGTGCTCTGATGAACGTGGGTGGGTTCTTGCAAAACTGCAGCGTGATGCCCAAAACCTGATGCTCTCACAGTTAGCAGTGTGGTTACACTGCACTTGCTGCTGGACGGACACAACGTACACATGCCTGACTGCAGAGGTCTGCAGCTTTTCAACTTATAGGAGAGTTTTAGGCCAGCTGTAGTTAATTTTGAGAAAACCAGTGACTGCAAAACACCCACATTGAGTTGGATTTCCAAAATATTTGTCGAACTTTACAAAGGATGGAGGTAATAGCTGATTTGTCTCTCCTTGGAGGAATCTGAGCAAGATACAGCAGCCCTAAAACACAGTGTTATTATAAGAGCCATTAGGTTCCTGTAAAGCRCTGCCAGGTTTTTAAGTGTCTTTCCAAAGTCTACCCACTAGCGGGCAGCAGAACAAGCAGTTTTTAATGGGACAATTGAGACATCATAACAGAGTTATACGAGAGGAATCATTGCTTTAAATATATTTAATGTGAAGCGTAGCAGTGGTGGCCTGGAACAAACCCACAGAAGTGTCATCCTGATCCTGTGCAACAGGCAGCCCAAACTTCCCTGGTAGGAAAGTGGAGGGCGAAGGTTTCTCCTTGAGTTGCTAAAAGCCCGAGCAATTCCTACAGACACAGAAACGACTTGCCCAGGGTTTGAGACAAAACTGACGGCAGAAGCTGGATGGGGACCTGTGTGGCGTGACGTTTTTCTTTCCTGCAGCACTGGGCAGCTCTTTTCACAGAATCACAGCATGGTTAAGGTTGGAAGGGACCTCTAGAGATCGTCTAGTCCAACCTCCTGCTCAAGGGACACCCGGAGCATCACGCTGTGGATGCCCAGCAGGAGCAGCAGCCCCAGCAGAAGGGGCTCTGCAGCTCCCGCTCGCCCCAGCTTTGGTTTCTGGAGGTGCTGCAGAGAGGAGAGGGTATCCGGCCCTTTTGGCTCCGCTGGGCTGCACGGCTGCAGCTCCGTGCTTCCCGTGCAGGCGTTTCTGCAGAGGGCCACGAGATGGAAGCATTTTCCAAAACCTGCAGCGCCCTGGGAAGCGTGGGGGGGACCTGCTTCTGATTTGAGCAAGGGGGGACCCGGCAGCCCCAGGGCTGAGCCCCATGGCTGAGAGGAGCAGGAGCGGGAGCAAACAGAGCTGCAGCTCTCGGGGCTAAGCCCTCTCCTGTGTCCCCTCCTGCACCTCAYCCTGCTGCTCAGAGCATGTCCAGGAGCCCGCAATTCCTCCGTGCTTCCCATGTACAGGGAGGAGCATGGACGGGGCCTATCTCTGCTCCCTTGGGAGGCTCCAAAGTGCTCCAGGTAAGCAGCAGGAATAGGGGGTGGCGCTTGGCACARCCTCTGCCCAGCCCCGCTTGCCACCCTGTGCCCTGGCTCCAGGAGGGAGCCACAAACGTCAGCTGTGTCTTATCCCGGTGTGCCCAGGTGCACAGGAGACGCCGGCACCAGCAACAGAAATAGTTTACACGCGAGGAAGCTGAGGCACAGGCAGGATGAAGGCCTGGCTGCCGCTGAAGCAGCCCCGAGATCAGCTCGGACGTGGTGGGTTCCCGTCCCGCTCTCTGCCCTGCTCACATTCCCACGACCTTGGGCAAGTGGCGTCACCTTCCCGGCTCGTGACACGGCTGCCCAGCACTTCCTTATTAGCTGTGGGCGTGCGGGGCTACACAGGGTCAAAAGCTGGGAGCAGAGGGGTGATGCATCCGGCTATCCCAGTCCTGCATCCCTCCGCCCTGCCGGCCAGGGCTGCGGGGTCCTTTCCAAGCAGCGGGAATTTTTTCCATGGGATCTGCAGTCCTTTGGGTCCTTCCCCCGGGTCCACAGCAGGGGAGTGATTTGGTCGAGCGCCCCTGTATGTGACAGAATAAATGCACAGAGTCCGGCTAAATACGTAAAAGCGCCTTGACATTCAGCTTTCCCTTGTGTTTGTTTAATAAGTAAACAGCTAAAAATAAGCTGGTTATACCCAAGCGGCTTGAAAATAGCATTAAACCGAGGGAGTTAAGGCTGTGTGCTGGGTAGTAGGATGGGTATTTTCCTCTCAGCTCGACATCAAAGTAGCTCTATGGGCTTTATTTTCTTTTGCCTTGAATCAGCATGAACATGGGGAGAATCGGGCTCAGCATCTGCAAACACGGACCTCTTCCCTGGTGCTAATTGATTTAATCTGTGGGACAAGAGCAACAGAGCAGACTTGCCCGGCACAGTCCTGCCTTAGAGCTGTGTTTTGGTTATTTTGGAAGTGCCTGCGTTAGTCTAAAGCAGTGGCACCACCGGGTGACTTATGGGGATGTCTGTGCGGGATCCCCGAGGCAAAGCAGAGGGAAGAGGAGCAGAGCAGAGCTCCAGGGCTGCTGGAGCCCCGAGGACGGGGACAGCCCTGAGCCAGGACACCCTGCCCCGGTTCCGAGCGTTTGCACAGGGTGCRTGTGGATGGGATGCCCTGGCTCCCAAAGGCTCCACTGCTCCTGCAGCTGCTTCAGAAAACTGGGATCCAGCCGAGGGCAGGATGAGGCTGAGACCAGGGGAGTGCCCTAGCTCACGGCCACCTCWTGCACAGAGCAGTCAGCAGGTGTCAATGAATCCGGAGCCTTTTCCGGATGGAAGGAATCACCAGGCCAGTGGCTCTGCAGCCTGCCAGGGAAGGCGGCTCAGGCTGCCTTTGCAGCAGGTGAGCAGCACAGGACTTGGCGTTGCCACTGGAGCACTTGCTGCCCGGGGAATTACCGCAGTAATGAAATAATCGGTGCTTTCAGCGATGCTGATGCTGCGTGTTGTCCCCAGAGAGTGCCAGGCAGGGAGCTGCTGTCACCAGCCTGCTGGGGACTCTCTCCCGCATGGATTCATGAGCGCCAGGTAAAGCAAATCCAGGTCTGCACTCTGGAATCCCTTCCCTGTCGGCAGGGATTCCCTTTCYCTCCCCAGCCTGGAGCAGGGCCTCTCTCATGCCATATCCTCCCCCYAGGGTGCCTAGGAATGGGTTTTCCCATGGAAAAGGCAGGGCTTTGCTACTGAGACTTCCCACCAGGAATTTCTCTCTGCTCTTGGTGGCTTTTGTTGCAGATGCTCCTGTGGGGCAGCAGCGACTGCCCTGGCAGCTCCCCTTGGATCCCAGGAGCTGCCGTTCTCCTGGCTTGTCCAAGAGGGAAGAACTTGCTCACAGGATGTGGCAGCTGGATCTGAGATTTTCCTCTTTCCAGCTAACTCTTCCACCATCTGCTCCCGTTCCCGAGTTGCAGCAGCAGCAGTGGGGCGGTGTCTGGCTGGTAAGCAGGCAGTGCCAGGCAAACACCAGCTCCAGGGGCCAGGGGGCTGCGAGACACTGAGCCGGGCTGGCACGGCTGGAATGGGACCGTTCCCATTCCCCTTCCAGACCCAGCGTGTTTCCTGGTCGTACCCCTTCCGTTCCCCTGCTCTCAGGGATGCTTGGCTCCATGTCTATCATGCACGTGCAGTCCTGCTGCCCTGCACTTCGCTGCCTCCCTTGGATGAGCTCCTTACACACATCACCTGGCTCATGCACACTAAAGTTTCTGTCTGTATAGATGTTTTAGGAAGCCAGAGCTGGGCTGGATCCTGATTTGGGCTGAAAATAGCTAGCAGGCTAGGCAGGGAGCCGCAAATCCCGGCTTAGCGTGTTGAGGCTGTTGCTCATCAGCAAGGGAGACCCCTTTTTGGTGCCACCCAAGCTGTTCTGGCTGGATAGCAGCCTGCTGAGGTGCCTCTTTCCTTTGCATCCAACCGCATATTCCTTATTCCTATGGCATGGGGCTAGGAGGAGTCCCTATCCTCCAGCCAGACCTCCTGCACTGCCTAGGCCAATGACTGCACATGCCAACTAGCTGCAAAGCCGCTTCAGACGCTCCTTCCTTGACCATTGGGTGCTTCTTGCATGGCTGGTCTAGCRCAAATAGGAACCCCCACTTGCTGTTGGTCAAAGCACCCAGCACTCTGGTGTTTCCAAAGCACACTGGACAAGAGCAGCGTTTGATCCGGTTTGTTTGCCCAGCACATTCCCCTGCAGTGCTTTAACCCCGGCATTCCTCGGTCCCGAGCAGGAAGCGGAGATTTAAGCTGCTTGGGGCGCTTAGTCATCTCTTCCCACCGGGGAGGCTGCTCCCTGCGAACCACCTTGGAAAAGGAGAAGCTTGTCAGGGAGCCAGTGGGGAGAGAGATGGATTGTTCCCTGAAAAAGCAACTTATCTCCTTTCTGCACTTGCTTCACACCAGCTCAGGAGGGACAAAGTCCGTTCATGGGAGCAAATACACAGGGTGTGAGTGTTGCAYGTCCTGCACACGGGTCTGGAGGCCTCCCCTCTCTGACGGGCAATGGGCACACACAGCCCTGCGGGAAAAGGCGGAATCCAAAAGCCGAAGTTGCTTTCTAGGAATGTTGATAGCAGGGCTGTGGCTGGTTTTGGTCCAGAGCTGCTCCCTGAAGGGGAAATGTCCATCTCAAACTCTCCTGGTGTGTCCTTCTGGCTGCGTCCAGCATGTGGCCCATAGTTTTGCAATGGAAGACATGTAGGGTAAGATCCGGGGGGGATACTTGGTGCCGGATTTTTACTTTTCCATAATTTGGCAGCTTCTGGTTGCTAAGTGCATGAGTCTCCGGGTTGGATTGGTGCTTCTGTTGTTATGGTGATGCTCCTTGGACAAAATTGCGGAGCTGCCGCCGGATTCACCGGTCTGCAATTGGCTTGCCGGTTGCCATGGCCAGCTGTATTTCGGCGGACTGTACTTTGAGGAGGGTGACTTCATGTGAAGCACACAGCACACCAACTTCTGCACTGAATTTTGCTTTCTTTAGCTTCAGGGTGATTGTTTTTTAAGGGAGTTAGTGGATTTGTTCCTTGTGTGGGACAGGAATAGACTGCAGTTCACATGGACCCAACTAGGGATGCCGTCAGAGATTTGCCGTGTGGCCTTGGGGCAACTCTTAGCACCGGGAATAAGCCCTGCATTAACAAGGATATCTGAACTTGTGGCTGCTTCTCCCATACCTCCGCTCTCCTGTAAAATGGGAATAATAATCTTCTTTTTGTCTTCCTGGAGTCAGTGAAGCTGCAGATGCCCAATAGAGATGTAATTTATGGGGGTGGCTCTTACATGGGGTGACGTAGAGCGCTCCCCCCTTGCTAACACCATGCAGAGCTCAAGCCCATACAGAGCCTCGTGCAGCCGGCTCCAAATGACAGCAGGGTTTTCATTCAGCCTCACCCTCAGCAAAAGCAGCTCCTGACATGTCAGACCTCCAACTTTGGGGACCTGCTCCCAGTTGTCCTTGACTCCACAGCAGCCTTTGAGCTAAAGGGGCTGCCGAAATGCAGCCCTGCTCTGCGGGCAGTGATTTCCACCTGCCTGTATGTGCACAAGGGAGACGTGTCCGCGGGCAGGACAGGGCATCGAACACATTTTCTTTCCATGCCTCGGTGCCCGCGCTGCTATTGAGTGGCAGGGCAGCGGGAAGGGGAACCGCTGCCCGGATGCAGTGACTGTGAAATATTCCCTGCGGATCCGCACACAGCCTTGGAGCAGGGCATGTGCTTCCCCATGTGAGTTTAGCAGTGCGGCCAACGTGCCTGTGAGCACAGGGGATCCGGAGAGCTCGGCAGTTCAGATGCGACCCTGGGTGGCAGCAGAACGAGGCCAGGAGAGCTCCAGGAAGAGGTGAAMCCCCCCTGGATCTGCCCCGTTTCGTGGCTGGGACGAGCACATTCACGTTGCTGTTTCTGCACCGCTCTGGGTTGTGCAGTGCTCTGCAGTGGGCACCCCCCATCGAGAGCCAGCTGCTCCTTTCCACGTGAATCCATCTGAAAACTGCCATCACCTCCACAGTGTGTGCTGCCCTTTAGGCTAAACAGCCTGGACCCCCTCGGCCTCCTCCTGCGGCCGCCCTGCAAGCCYCGCAGGCTGCTGCATTGCGCTCCTATGTCCTCTCTTGCAGCACTGGGGCGGATGGAGCATCCTCGATGGGGCTGCAGCGCTGCAGCGGGGAGCAGCGAGGGCTTCATGTCCCTGGCTAGAAGCCAGCTGGGGAACACGCGTGGGGCAGAGGACAGTTGTATTGCTCTGGCWCCATGCAGAGCTCCCACAGCCCCGTCCTCACACAGGTTTGCACAAGGACAAGGGGTTCAGGTTTCACGCTCGCCCTCGTGCTGGTTGTACCTCCATCCCCCGCTCCCCTGGTGTGGGATTGTCCTCCCCACCTGCCCATCCTTCCCCTCGCATCTCTGCAGAGGTGTTTGCTGCTGAGGAGGGTTGTGAAGAGCAGCAGCCCCAGCCGTCCCCAGGGCTCCCTGATTAAGATGCAGCTCAGGATGCTGCTGCTCTCGCAGCTCCAGGCTGCCACGCACAGGTACCGCTGCCCGCGAGCCCAGCAAAGGGGCCCGTCTCTGCAGCACCCACTGCTCAACCGCCCAGGGCCCCTCAGCAGGGACACAGAGGGAAATGATGCTTCGGGCAACAGCAGAAACTGCTTCCTTCCATAGAGGGGATGGATGTGGAAAAGGATGTCTGTCCTATGGAAGCTGTGCGTGCAACTATATGGATAGACTGTGCTCATAATGGATTGAGTCCTAGGACTGGGCTCTAAGCCTTGTTAATGCATCACATTGTACGGGCAGACACGAATATGCAGCTCGCTCTCTGCTCACTGCAACCATCTCTTTTTCCCACCTCTCCTTCCTCTGCTGCTGCAGTGAGAATCCCTTTGCAGGAAGGTGACTGCAGAGGCCCGGGGTCTTTATGAGCTGCAATTGGTATTGAAGGGAGAGCAGCCGTGGGCTGCATTCCAGGGCTGCTCCGACTGCACCGGGCACGGGACGTGCTGGGAGCTGTGGAAATGGGGAAGGAGGGAGGGTGCCCAGCAAAGCACCCCCAGCTGAGGAGGGTAGCTCCAGGGTCCGAGCTGAAGTGACCACAGCCGAGGGCTTCTACCAAGTCTTATGGTTTTCAAGCTAGATGCATCTGCTGCAGAACACTCCTGATTGCAGCGAGCCTGGTCTCACCCCAGATACCTCCTGGAACTCCACCAGGCTGTGTGATTTCACTGTGACAAGGCAAAAAAAAAAAA
>NW_020456276.1:1242827-1261725 GCF_003342845.1 Nothoprocta perdicaria | reverse complement strand
AAAAGGAACCCTCTCTGCAAGACAGAATGCTGTCAGAAAAAATCTCTCTCACTAAAAAGCAACCAGGTCTGCCTTGTGCTCAGCCAGGAAGCCAGCACATTTGAAAAATGTCCTGCAGGCATCGCCTTGCAAATGCTGCGCTCAGGACTGCAGAGGCAGCTGCTCCSGGGTGCCAAGTTCAACAGCAGCGACCTCGGGCTGTGCTGCCCGCAGGGACACTTTGCTCTGGGCAGTATTAACCAGGCCCAGCCTGGTTAATGCTGCACTGAAGGCTGCCTGGGACACGTGCCGTGTTCTTGACCTGCATCCCGCCAGGTAACGTGGCTCCTTTCCAGCTGTGTCCCAGTGCATGGGAGTCTCCTTCCTGGCTGCAGCGGCCGGGTGCTTCTCCTCTCCGCAAGCTGCTCTCAGAGTCATTCTCATCAGGATTTTAGTGATCCCTTCCTGGCCTGGTGCTTACTGCAACTTATGTTTATGAGGAATGTTATGCACCGATAATTGGCTCRTGCAACAGCCGCTCAGCTCGCGTCTCTGCCTCTAATTGCTTGTAATGCTGCTTCYCCCTTGCCTGTCACCTGCTTCCCTTACAGGGCTGGTTTTCCTGTCAATCCTTGGATTTGGGGCTTGCCCCCATAATTAGACACAGCTTTTGCTGGGTTTAATCTGTGCTTTCTGCATTCAAATAGGCCAGGTGAGCAGCACCAGAGGCTGGTGTGTGGAGGGAGAGGCAGCAGTTGCTGCACTAAGGGCTGTGCTGGGAAGTGCACATAAGTGTTGGAGACATCTCTCCCCTGAAGCCATCGCTGCTCTAAATAGATGAGATGGATGTGAGTGGAAGTCAGGGGGATGACAGAGCCCGGCTTGGAAAATGCGCTGGTTCCTGCAGCCAGCGGCAAAACAGGAACACGGTGGGTAACGTCACCCGGAGCCATCTCTGAGTTTCCAGCCCTTGTGACCAGGTACTCATTGACCAGGGGTGAAGGGAGGGCAGCTCCTGCTGGAGCCGATGGCCTTCCCGCTTGGCCTCCGCATCTGAGTGCTTTGTGGCTCCTTTCTGAGCCCCATCATGCAGGAGGTGTCACTGGCTTGTCCCCTGCTGCAAAGTTGAATTTGCCCCCTGCTTGGTGCTCTGGCTGCTTGTTCCTATAGGTAAAGTGAACAAAAAAAATAGTTTTGAAGAGGGAGAAGGTCCTTTCCCTCCATAGGGTGCTTGGATTCCTGCCCTTGGAATACCAGGTCCTGGCTCCTCCAAGCGYCTTGCAGCAAACTTGATGATTTTAATATAACAAATGGAGTCAGCAGTTTTCCCAAGACTCCCACATCCAAGAGGGAAAGAAGAGCTCTGTGAGCAGCAGAGCTAAGGAAGCCCAGATCGGCCTTGTGGGTTCTCAGATGTCTGGCAGGAGCTTCAGCCTACGTGCTTCCCTGTGAGAGGGTTTCCTTCTGGAGAGCTTCTGCCCTGTCATCCTCCTCTCCAGCTCTATCCTCTCTCCCCTGAAGATGGATTTTTGTCCTATTCCCATGCAGGTGCCCAGCTATTATTCCTCTGCCTTCCCCAGCACATGAAACCCCTTGGATTTGAGCACAGCAGCCCATTAATTACCAAAATCTCTACTGACAGGATGGTCTGTAGAGGGAGGGTGAAGATTAATATAGCTGTGGATTTAAGAAATTAATTAGTTTCAGCAGATGATGTTGGCACCTCCAGGCAGCTGAGTTATTCCCATGCTTGGTCCACTTTTGGCAAGCCAAGAATGTTTAGCTAAACACAAGGCAATAAATAATCACCATGGAAAGCGAAGCTGCTGCTGAATGCGTAGCCCTCCGGAGCGGCGGGGCTGGGGTTTGGGAAGTTGCCCAGTGGCAGCGCCTGCCTTGGGGCTTCACATGGGCTGGGGAGGACTGAGCTGTTCCTACCAAGACCTGTCCTTGCCCAGAGCTGTCCCTATCCGGAGCTGTTCCCCTCTGGAGCTGCAGGCTGGCAGCAGGYAGGACTTTCTGCTGAGGCTGCTACAGGCGGGTGCAGAACGGGGGGCTACGTGTGTTGGGGAGAGCATCAAGGATGGATGGGAAGAGGTGCAGGAGGGAGCTCCCGTGACCTCCCTGAGTGTGTGCTGTGTGTGTGAGTGTTGTGTTGAGTGTGCTCTGTGTGTTGTGTGTCAGTGTTGAGTGCTGTGTGTGTTGGTGCGTATGAGTGTTGGTGTGTTGCGTGTGCTCTGCATGTCGTGTGTCAATGTTTAGTGCTGTGTGTGGTGGTAGGTGTCAGTGTTGGTRTGTTGTGAATGTGTCGTGTGTGAGTGGTGTGCTGTGTGTGTCTGAGCGTTGTGTGACTGTGTTGGGGGAGTTTGGGGTGCGTGTCTGAGCGCTGTGTGYGCCGTGTGTTGTGCGCAGCCCCGCAGGCTGCAGCGGAGCCCGGGCCCGGCCCGGCCCCATCCCGCAGCCGCTCCCGGCCCGTCCCGGCGCATCCCGGCTGCGCGGGCGGCGGGGCCGGGCTCCGCTCGATCCCCCGCGGCGGCGCTGGGGAGGAGCCAGCGCGGAGCGGAGCTCCCGGCCCCGGCCGCGCTCCGAGCCCGCCCCGGCACCGGCTCCAGCCCCGGCCGCGCTCCGAGCCCGCCCCGGCACCGGCTCCAGCCCCGGCCGCGCTCCGAGCCCCGGCGCCAGCAGCGGCCCCGGCCCCGCTCCGGCTGCTCCCGTTTGGGCCGGGCCCCGGCTGAGCCCCGCGGCAGGAAGGAGGAAGGAGCCTGAGCTGCCCGTGCGGCCGGTGAGTGTAAACAGAGCCCCAGGTGCAGCAGGGAGAGGGGCCCGAGCAGCTTCCCCGCGCCGGGCCACCCCCTCTGCCGCCCGCTGCTGCCTTTGCTCCCTTTGGGAGAGCAGGGGGGAGCTTTGGGGGCTGCGCGGGTGCCCAGTGTTAGGGGAGGGGACAGAAGTTGGGGATGCGGTGAGGGAGGGTTTGTGCAAAGCGCAGCAGGGGTTTGTACCGCGTCCCTGGGGGACGGGAGCCCCGCGCGTGTTTGTGCCGGTGGTGCGGGCAGCCCCGCGCCCCCGTCCTCCTGTCACCGCCGCACACCGCTCTGGCGGTGCTTCCCTCAGGGAAGCCGGGTGGCAGAGGAGGAGGGTGCTGCCGTCCTCCCCGGAGAGTTTCCAGGGCTGCTTGCAGGGAAGGTGGCCCAAGGGGGTCTGTCCTGCACATCCCCCTGCTCCCGCAGGAGCTTTCYTGCTGGCCGGCAGCCAGGCATTTGCCTCGCGTGGTCATTCTCGCTGCTCTTGGTATCYGCTGCCTCTTTGCAGAGTGTCTGCTGCTCTGCTGAGTCCCTTGGGGTGCAAAGAAGTCGCCTCCGGGTGCACTGGCAAGAGCAGAGTGGCCTGGGGAGCGCTCGCTTCCCTGTCCTGCCAGCACCAGCTCCGGTTGCACTTCAGCAACTGGCTGCTCTTGGCACAAAAGMAGCCTGGAAGGAGCTCTCGGGCTGGTGGGCGCAGTGGGGGCATTAACTCTGAAAGGGAGGACGTGTCAGGATCAGGCTGGAGGTGCTGGCTTTGCTTCGCACCAAGGGTGCGACACAGGCACGCACTGGGGTCCRGAGGAAGGGCCTGAAGGGGAAGGGCAGAGATTTGGACAAGCAGCAAGTTTGTGTCTTTGGATGAGTTCYGTGAGAAGGGGAGACCCCGTTTTCCTTGCGGGAAGAGGGCACTTGTTTCCTTCTCGGTGGCAACTGGGCAGCATGTCGAGCTGCAACATGTGGCCAGAGCAGACTGAGCCGTATGGGTCTGTGACAGGGATTCCRGGTCCCCGCCTGTGGAGAGGTCCTCAAAAATGAAAGGGCAGTCTCGAAATCCAGATTCTTTTGATCCAAACGCCTGGTGTGGATGGTAATAGATGGGTCACTGCTGCTCATGGTGAYTGGCGCTTAGCTCTCAAAGTGCAGTTGTAGTCCAGAGCCTCCTATCCTCCCTAGGGAAAATCCCAGCACATCCTATTGATCCCTAGATGTGTCCAGGAGCCTAAAGTGAAGGAGGAGCRGAGGCAGGACCTGAGGGTGACAACCTGCTTCACCAAGCAGCATCCTGTGCATGAAGCTGTTCTCTGTGGGTGTATGTATGTCCCCTTTGCTCTTTTTTTCTTTTTTTAGGGTCTTTTTCACTGTCATACTGGGCAACTTCCATTATAGCTTTGCTGCTCATTCTCCAGGCAGGACCACGTCCCTTTAATGGGAGGTTTTGCAGATCTCACAGGTTTGTTTTTCAGGACACATGCACAAAAAAAGCACAGGCCTCATGTCAGGGGGCAGGATTAGGGTGAATTAATAAATCAATAGTGCAATAACCTCTGCAGCAGCGGCCGGGAGTTCCTGCTCTCTTATCCTGCTTGGAAAAGAGAGGAAACGCTGTGGCTGAAGAGCAGGATTGTGCAGATCTGACCCTGCTCCCGGCCTTGTCACTGATTCTCCCTGACCTTGGGCCGRTTGCTGCATCCCCATCCCCGAGCTTCCCCATCTGGTACCACTTGACCTTGCGTCGCGCGCACAGCGGTGCTGACATCCCCGGAGCGCTGCGCTCCTGGCAGAGAGAGCCGTGGCAGCGCCGAAATATTTGCTGCGATGCTGAGAAGGCTCCTGTCGCYGAACAAGCGCTCTTTGTGGGTCCCCTGAATGGAGGCTCCGCTGGCAAGTCTGTGACAAAGAACRCAGCGCTGGCGTCACAGATTCATGCACTACAGGTGACTGGAATAGAGCAGACGGGCTCTGCTGCTGCTTCYTGGCTCGCAAACGAGCGGTTTGAAATCTTTCGCTGCTGCATTTCGTGTGCGTTTGTGGCTGGTGTTGCTGTGTTTCTTAGCGCGCTTGGGGGGAGCCTTCCTGAGCCCGGAGCAGGGTGCTGGCAGAGCCGGGCTTTGCCTTTGGCTGCTCGCGCTGTGGGTAGGCAGGATGGATGAGGGCACCTCATTTCACCCCTGGGAAAATGAAGAGAGAAAATGACTTGCTGGAGTTATTATAGGGAGCCTATATACAGAGCAGCATCTTGAATTCTCTTCTCTCAAATCTGTGAGGATCTTTCAGCTCTGCCGTATCTGCTGYTCTCTAATATTTGGTGGAGACAGAAAAACATGTATTTATGCCCGCTATATTTATGCATGTTAGACACCCATGGACTGCTCTTCCCTGATGTCACATATGTATTAAAATATCTACATTACAGTTTCCACTGAGACCATCCCCCTCTTCTGGCCTTCTGGAGAGAAATGAATGTTTGGTCATTCATTGTAAACCCTGAAACATTCCTCTGGCTTCCTTACAGACCTGAGGTTTGGGCCAGGAGGTCTGAGAATCTCCAGAAAACCTGGGACATGTGTTTGGAGTCATGTCCAAATAATAGTAAGAGTTTCCAGCAGGATTTACACTCGGCAATAGCCTCCCAAATTCCTGCTGCACACACAGGGAAGTTGAGGCAAAGCTGAGGCAGCTTGTCTGAGGCATAAGCAACAGGACACGGGCTCCAGACTCCTGGGCCAGCTCCAGAGTTTAGGATAAAAAGATCTTGGAATGAGTTTCACTCAAGATAACGTGTGTGCTGGCACCCTGAGAGCTCTGCTCTACCATGATGTGGTCTCAGTTTGCATCGCTTACAGATTGAGGCTGGAGAAGGAAAGCTCTCTGTTTGCAAAGACCTTATATCTGTTTTCAGCAAGCCCTCAGTTTGCCTTGCTGGGTTTACTTTTTCCTCCTTCTCCACATTAATTTGCTTCTGCCATTGGAAGACACAGCTGAATGCAACCTGTTGATGAATGCAGATGCCGAAGCCCAGATTCCAATCTGGTGGACAATAAACGTTGCAGAAGCTGCAATCAGGTGCATCATCTTTTGCTCTCTCTTTCTATTCCTAATCAAGGTTTCTTTTCAGGCAGTGCTTTGCCTGCGGGCAGCGTTGCTCATCCCRTGCTTGTTTGCTCAGTCACTCAATCGCAGCCCTGATCTGTGTCTAGCCAGCCTGGCTAGAGGAGGAGCTGGCATGARTTGGTTTTCAGGCCGCAGAGGAGGGTGAACAAGCTCTTTGGAAACGGTTGGGGTTCATCTCTGCTCCTGACACTGCTACGGTCTCATTTCTCCTGTTCTTTCCTCGCCTCTCTCCTTTCTTACGGTTTATTTTTGCTGCATCTCCTGTCACCACCCGAGATCAGCGTTCTCCTGCCTTCTGGGTTTCCCGGCTGTTTCCGTGGATGAGCTCCAAGCCCCTGCGGCCAAGGCTGGGCTTTGCAGAAGGGCGCAGGGCTCCGCGGCCCCGCTGGGCACCGTGCACACACAGATGTGCATCGCAGCCGGGCTCAATCCCACTGAAAATCGCAGCATTCCTTGCAGCAGCTGAGCCCTTGCTAAAACTGCCCKTAGGTGCTCAACAGCCACAGCGTCAGGCGTAGCCGGGACCTGCCAGAATGCAGCCCATGAAGCCCAAGGATGCTCCTGGATTTGGGATGGTTACCCCGATGAGTTGGATTCAGACGCCTGCAGCAGCCCGTCTGCTCCTCCTCAAGAGGGGCAGTTACGGGACATGATTTTTGTTTGTCTTTCGGGCTCCCTTTCAGTTTTTGCTCTTGATCTGCCATGCGGTGATGTTTTTATTGCTGAAGKTTGCTAGATGGGCGCTCCCCCCCTTCCTGTCTTTCTTCCCAAACTCTCTGACACTTGGCTGCTACTCTTAAAACAACTTGAATTTCCCTATCCGTAAGCTTGGGAGTGGGTGAGGGGCTGGATTGGACCAGCTGCCCGAGTGCTGCTGCTGCTGTTTTGATGACTTCTTAATTGAATTGCTAAATTAAAAAGAAGAGACTGCTGAAGCTGACCGTAAACACTGTGGCCTCTGGACAAATCAAAATGTGCCTTTTTTGGGAAGTGGAAACATTCCAAGCGTTCCATTTATTCCTGCTATTTCTCTATTTTGATTTAAATGGTTTATTTTTACTCAGTCTGGTTAATTATCTGGTGAATGTTAACATGCTGGTCACTCAGGGGCTGTGATCCATGATCCCAGCCACATTTAGCTATGAAGCCCCCAATATTGCTTCTCCCCCCCAACACTGCCCACTCTTTTAAAGCCATATGTTTTATTAGTTACTAAATCTGACAGCTTTATGGACTGGAGGCTTAAGTCTGCGTTTGTGCACAGGCATGCACATAGAGAATGATATTTGTAATTTCTTTGTTTTCCTGCAYGGAACATCACCCGGAGCGAGGTTTTATGCCTTCCAGCACGCCTGGAATTGTTTGATGGAAAGGCAGCTCTGATTGGCATCATCTGCACTGAGCCTGAGCTGAAGCAAACGCTGCGGATCCGTAGGCTCCCGGCAATGCAGCGTGCTGCTTACAGGGCTTTTCAATGGCACTTGGGTTCCGTTTGGTGGGTTTGGTTTTAGAAGTGGGCTTGGAAGGGGTTTTATGGTGATAGCAGCTGAGGAGATCTCTTTTCACCCCCAAAATTTGTCCTCCTGTTGCACCCGCCGAAGTCACTAATGAAACTTCACTTTCTGCCAGATGTTCAAGGGATATAAATCAATGTTGCTCAATGAAGGCAGAACTAGAGCAGCTCGAGACGTGGCCCTGCTCTCACCAGTCAAGGCCATGGATCTCACCCCTTCTCTCCAGCTTTGTAGCAGCATCTCTCCTGTAACTAACGTGTGTGGGAATTGTCTGTGCCAGCATTCAGAAAACGCAGGGCTAGAGACTCTCCYCTCACTTCTGGAGACGTTACCAACKTTATCAGTGACCTGGAGGAGAGAGAACTTCAGAAATTTGGGCAGGATTTAGCCCTGATATGGTAGATTTTCAGCAGGAGTGATCTGTTCACAAAGGGAGATCCGTAGTGCTTTGTAGGTGCCATCCAAGACCAGAGCTCCGGGACACTTTTCCTTGCTCTGCTCTGACTTGCTGCTTGACCTTAAATGATTCCCATTCCATCTTTGTATTCCTGCTTCCGTGCTGGGGATGGCAGCCAGGTTCCCAGCTGGGTTGAGGTACAGCTAGTCCCAGTGAAATGCTCAACTATCCTTGAATGAACAGCAGTCATGGACGGATGAAGGGCTGTTACTGTGCTATTGCAGGCGTAATAACCTGTCCTGGCATCTGCTCTTCATGCCTCAAATCCAATCAGTGATTGCAATGCAACGGGGAAGCTCTCGGGGAAATCTGGGCTCAGCCTCCGGCACATATTGCTCCTTCTGTGGCAGAAATTCCCGTGGGTTGGTCAGCGTGTAATTATTAACTAATTACAGCGCAGTAATCACCGTGCCGCGTGGTGGAGGAAATAGCTTCAGCCAGGAACAACCTTCTATCTCACAAATCCCAGCCTGCTCTTATCTGTCCTTTGTATTTTGCCCATGGGGATGGTATCTGCCTTACAGCCCTGCCCGTCAAGCTCTTGCAAGGGAGATGACGAGCGAGCCTGGATAACTCCGTGTGCTCTTTGYTTTGCGTGTTTGCAGTTAGGACACTGAGGACCAGCAGTAGCCCGGAGCAGCTACGTGCTGGGCTGGGGCTACAAGGAGGCTCTTTCTTGCACTGGTGCCAATATCCCCCCGTCCTGCTTGAAGATGACCACGTGTAGGGCAGAGCCTTTGCTGTCCTTTTCGCGGGTATATGCCTGCAATAAGGGCATTCCTGCAATGACAGGAAACTTCTCTGAGATGGGGGATGAGAACCTGTCGGTGTCATCACAAGCTTTCTGAAAAGCCATCGTGAGAACGTGGAGATTGTGCCCGTGATGAAAGGAGATGGAGCCGGGGCGGAGTGAAGCTGCGGGAATGGGGGTCCGAGCCCTGCGGGTCTTCCCAGAGACCGGGCACCTCGGAGCCATCTCGCCTCTGTAGGAGAGTCCCAGAGAGGCCGTGGATGCTCTGGTGGGCACCTGCGCAAGCCCGCCTGGTACCCGGGCTTCAGGCGGGAATTTCCAATGGAAATGAGCACMCTGGGGAGAGAGGAAGGATGCCGGAGCCTGCTGGGGAGCCCGAGGAGGGTGCGGGATGAGCGGCGCTGGCCRCACGCTCTGTTTGCTCTCCTCTCAGCCCAGGTTGCCACTGTGCCCTGATGGCAACCGGCATTTTCTCAGTGCAGGAGATGTAGAGAAAAGGTCCAGCTGAGTCATTTTAATTGCATGAAAACATGACACGGTATCAGAGTGAGAGGGTGTGTTTTTACAAATTAACATTAGCAGCGTGTGTTCTATTTAAGTGCATAATCCCTTCCAAGCCCTTCTTATTAATGATTAATTGTGCCGCTATGATAGCAGCGTTGCAAGTCCAGTTAGATGCAATGTGTACAAGCAACTTTACCTGTGTTGAAACAGATAACGACTTGGTCAGTGGTTAGAAGGGGGCACTCGGGTCTGCTAATGATTTAGCATGAGCCTAGGGCAGCTCTTGGCTCTCTGGGTCTCAGGATTATAGTCCTTGCTCCTCTCAAGGGTTTCCTGTGAAGCAAAGAGCTTATCTGCTTGCAAGGCAGGAGGGGAAGAGAATTGAATACAGCCAAGTGAGCTTAAAACCAGCCTTAACTCAAAGCGCTCTCTCCCTCTCGCTTCCCAAGCTTGACTCTCCTCGACTCCTATGGCATCTCACTGAAAACCGTAGGGAAATATGGATATGTTTTGATTTTTGAGGGTTAAATTTGAAATAATTTCGTAATGCACTTCTGATGTCCGCCTTCCCTCTCTCCCGTTCTTTTTCCTGCATTCAGCTCATTTATCTCCCCCGGTTTCCAAGGCTCGTGCAGAAAAGCAGCTTGCTTGTCAAGGACACCCAGGCTGCGAGGAGCTGTGTGGGAGACCCAGTGGGTCTGCAGTGAGAGTCGAGGTAATTCCCCAAACAGGGAGGTAATTTGGGAATAAAAAAAGGCAGGAAGAGTGGAAAATGAGTATTTTTGTTTTGTTGTGCTCTGTGTTTTAAATGCACTTGCTTTGTCTGTTGTGCTCGTTACCGACTTGTCTGCTTTCAGGCCCTTGAGCCGGGGCTTGGCTTGGAGGAGCAGATGTTATTTACAGTTTAACAAGGAACAAGGTTTATCTAAACAGTGTGCTTGCCGCGTTCCCAGATATGCATGAGATGTTGCCCTGCACGAGGAAGTGAGCAGGGGCTTGCGGGCACCGAGGCTCGACCTGTTGGTACTTGTTTCACGTGGGATGCAGCACCCAGACGTCTCCACGTTTGGGGTGATGTGGAAGCACTGCCGTCTAACCTGAAAACAGTGCTGTAATGATTGTGTTAAGCTGTGCTGGGCTTAGGATACCGGAGGGGAGGATTTCTGGGCAGCACTAAAGGTTGGCCAAGGATCCCCAGCTAGCCCGGGAATCCTGGTTGGGCTGGAGGAGGCAGGGACATCTGAGGACACCAATATGAGGAGCAAATGGAGGAGAGATGCATCTCCATCGCAGGGAAACCATCCGYCTTCCCGCTCTACCCACCTCTTTGTAAGGAAGCTGCTGGAGGAGGCAAGACAGTTACTGAGGAGTCCTTTTTTTTTGTAATCCGGGCACAAATCCAAGCTGTTTGTCAGCCTCAGGCCTGTGGAGCTGACACATCTGGGGGAGCCCCAAGTCGGGTCTAGTCAAATCTTAAGTGAAGCTGGACCGTTTGTGGGTCTGCTTCATTCGCTTTCCCTCGTTGTTCCTCAAGATATTTGCTACTGTAAAAATCTCTTTTTGTGTTTGTGTCTGCATTATTTCTTCACTGCAGGTGTCCAGACAGCGTCTGGTTTTTCGCTGTGCTCTTTGCAAAGTGGAAATGCTTCATGCACGGAAATAACAAGAGTGGTGTTATTGGTGGCTCTGTCAGAGAGGAGAGCTGAGAAGCCAGAAAAGAAAGAAATGCTCAGGGACATTTGGAGACAGGGAAGAGTTTTCAGGTTGAGAAGCAAAATGAGAGAACACAGGGGAAAAGCAGGTAAATTGCTRTGAAGAGGAAGGGCTGGAGGTCGCAGCAGCGGGGCACAACTCAAGCATCCCCCCTAGGGGATGGGTATTTGGATGGGAGCAGAGGAGGATGATGGTGCAATAGGGTCTGCAGACAACCCGGCATTAGGGAGCAAGGTGGAGGGTGCTGCCCCAAAGAGCAGTCTGGTCACGCTGGGATTCCTGGCAGCTGCCTCCTGATTCAGGAGAGATGGAGATTTGGGCAGTTCTGTGCCTAGGCTGGAGGCGGTGGATCCAGGAGGCAAAGGCAGAAAGGTCCTACCTGTGAGACCACCTGAACTCTAGCTTTTTCCCCCAAATACACTGATCCCACAGCTGCAGCAAGTGCTTTCTGATAGCAACCCTCCTTTCCTTGCTGCTGCCTGGACTTTTGGTCGCACCTGCGTGGYGTTTTGTTCCCAAAAAGGGTCATTCCTCCCCTCCTTGCCCAGGCTTGAGGGAAGGGATCCGTGCTCAGAGGTTCCTGCCAGCTCAACCTTTGTATTATGGTGCAAATCCCAGCGAGTCGTTGAGCCTCACCATGCTGCTYGCCTGCACATCCAACCCCCTGAGCACCACTGCTCCAGCAGCGATAAGGAGGTGTCCAGGCAAAAAGAACTGCAGAATTGCTGTTCCCATCACAGGGGAGAGGGGGATGCCAGAAGTAATTACAGTTGGTGCTGTGCTTTGAAATCCCGGGGTTCCTCAAGCGTGGGCTTGTTGTTCGCCCTCCCCGTGCGGCTTCATTTCGCCCGCATCCGGGAGGGAAATCCATCCACGCACGTGCGCAGAGCCCTGCAAGGACGGGCGCGCGGCTGGTTTAAGATTAAACGCTGGATTAGCGCAATCCTTGGCGCGGAAGTGGAATCGCAGTGTTTGCTCATTACCCTGCTGCCATGTGACCGTTTCAGGGCTTTAAATAAAACAGATTTGAAGCCCTGCTGCAAAGAGTTTTAGGTGCCTGGTGCTAAGCAGGGGCCCTGCTCTGGAGCGCAGGTCTGACTCACTGGCTGCTATTGTAAAGGACGCTGGAGTGGGGAGAAATAGGGCAGAAACTGCATTTCATTCATTTCTTCTCCTGTTGCTGCAGATGGATGGTTCTGAGTGCAGTGGGGGCTATTTTTTGAGCTGTATTGGCACAGAAATACAGGTACCCGCAGCAAATTGCAGGTCGCAGCCCTCCTGCAAAGGCAACTCGTCAGGGTAGAGCCAGACGAGCTGAACGGGTCTTCTCTCCTAGAAAATGTGCAGCAAAGAGCTGAGCACTTAACTGCTTCAAGTGCTTGTGGTAGCAGAGTTTCTTATAAGTGTTGTAGTTCTGATTRTATTAAAACTGTTTTTTTGGTGTTTTTTTTTTTCTTTTTTCCTCGGAAATGAGGTTTGGACAAGATCCTTTGGTTCTGTGGTGCCTCTTTCAAAGCTTTCCCTTAAAATCTGTCCTTCCTTTCTTCTCCTCCTGTCCTCATTGTCGGTTGCTGTTGCCCTTTTCTGTGTGCCGGAGGTGGCTGCATTGAGCGAATTCCATGCAGCTATCAGGTGTGCAGCATGGAATTGCTGTTCTTTAAATACGCTCCCAGGAATGCTTTTGGAAAGGGGACCCGGATAGCRGGACTCCCATCCCTCTGCACAGCTGCTCGGATAGCAGCTAAGCCACAACTGCGGCCCCGAGCTGCATTTCAGAGCTGATTCCTGCATCCATCCTCCACATTGCAATTAAGAAATGGCTCCCTTGCTGTCCTTAGGGATACGGTACCGGCCTCCCAGCCTTGTTCTCACCCACATGCCCGGAGAGGGGCCTCCGTGTCCCCCTGCAGAAATGCAGGAGCTGCAGGTTGCTCAGGGCACTGTGTCTCAGGCTGGCATCACATCTAGGTCACCCAGGCATAAGGGGAAGCACCAATTTGCCCGGGAGGCAGTTTGCTTTGTGTTAGTTAATTGTCAGGCGGTAATTGRTTGAGTGTCATAAAAGACAAGGGCCAGACTGGCTTTTGCTGGAAATGTTCCTCTCTGGTAGTTACTCTTGTTGATTTTACAGGAGCTCCTCGCTGTGTCGGGGGCTTGGCAAATGCAGCGAGAGGCTTGTGAGGGACTCAGCACTGGGTAGGAAAAGGATGAAAGGAGGAAGTGAGTCATGGAAAAGGGGAGAGAGCTGCTGAAATCACGCAGCAGATCAGCAGGGCGAACCTGAGCTGTAAAGGGCTGCTGTGCTGCCCATCACAGGGCTCTCCCATGCTCCCGAATGTCACATTAGAGCCTGGCTCTTCCAGGACAGCAGGACATGGAGACTGAACTCCTGAGTGCCAGGAAATCAAACCTCAATGACTTAGCTCCCGGAACAGGATGAATATTGAAGAGAGCAGCTCTGCTCCGAGCCAAGTGCGGTTGTGCTGGGCCATAGGGGAGGGAGTCACGCTCTTTCATTGACTCTTCTTTCCTACTAGTTGCCTTGTGGATCCAGCCAGGAGCTCGTACAGATCAGGGCATGATCAGCAGGCACAGGGAACGCGCTCATTTACACAGGCAGTAAATCCAGCCCGTTAATGCACCCGTGCTAACGAGGTACCATGGACACGCTGACACGAGCACCTTCCAGACGACCCAACAGGACTGGAGAGCCACGGACAACACGGGCATTGAGCAGCCGGGTGTGGGACCGGGTTCTCTGTCCCCAACGAGGGACAAAGTGGCTCTTGGCAGCCTATTGTTGAGCTGGGCGAACAGTGGGCACTTTTCTCAGGTTATCTCCAGCTGCAGAACAAGTGTTTTGTGGTTGCCGGAATAATGTGTGGCGCTTCCATGCCTTCCTCGGAGCTGCCCTCGTCTCACCAAGCGCTTGGACGAGAGGAGCCAAGGGGGAACTGCTGCCGGCCCCGCAGAAAGGCAAAACGCACACGAGCAGCACGGGACAAGCCTCCTTTGTGCTGCGCTTACTGGGCTCATTGTCAGCGTTGGGCAAGCGAGCGCAGAACCGCTTATCTAGCGAGAGCGCCTTCCTTGCACTGCTGCCCCTGCACCAAGTGTGGCTTGCAGAGCCTCCAAAAACTGGCCCTGCAGGAGGCTTTCCGTATCCTTCACCCTTCCTAGGCTACCTGCATGGACAACTAGGTCTTGGGCTGGTATGTGCTCCACCTAGCCTGCATTTTGCCTGCGTTATTGTCRATTTTGCCACCAGTTTTCCACATCCACAATCCCGATGGGGCAAATGATGGAGTCTGCTGCRGAAGAGGATTAGGAGCTTGTTGCGTTGGGTGCTGCGTGTTCCGTAGACCAGGCTTCTGCCTTCCAGGCTCTCACAAGCAAGGAGAAGGCAAACAGGAAGCCCTGGCATCCTTGATTTATGTCTGGGAAACGGAGGCATGCCAAGAGAGTCAGAGATGTAATCAAAGCCAGACTTGCACATTTGCTACGGGATCATTTTTCTTCCAAGCTGTGCCTCAATTGCAGGAATGAAGAGAATGGGCAGACCAGAACTGGCTCCCAGAATCGCACTCTCGAGTACCTATGGAAGCCACTACAGGAGGAAAAGAAAGTCACAACACGAAGATGGCCTGATGCTCCTTAGAGCCTGAGTTTCAGGCATACGCTCAGCTTGGTCCCTGCTCCAGGATGAAGGTCTTGCTGTTTGCTACAGGCATCCTGTAGATTACTAGGAATTGCTTGTACTCCCTTCCCTGCACAGTCACGACCTCCTGGCGGGGTTTTGCTCCCTGCGTAGGAGTGAAATGTCAGGTCCCCCGCATAGCAGTGTGCCCAGGGAAGGGCTGCCCTTGCTCTCTCCCCTCATTGCTCACCTTTTCTGGAGAGGAATTGCTGCAAACAAGCGCCCAGCAAACGGGGACGGGTCTCCCAGGGGTCTGTCCTCATCCCAGTGCCCCCTCTTTGGATAAGGGGAGTTGGGAATGGCCGCTTTCCATGAGCAGCCCTATGGGCTCCATGAAAGCCCAACTCCATGGGCTGTGCCCGGCCTCTTGCTGCTGCTCAGAGCTACCTCCATCCGTCTAATCCATCAAAGCACTTAGTCCGTGCTTGGGCTTCCTCCAAGGGCCGAGCGAGATGGATCTGCTCGGTCGAGGGAGCAGCTGGGAGCAGGTTGCTCCGGGAGTTGATCCTGCTGACAGCTGAGCAGCTGGTGGGCAGGGGCTGGGGTCCCGTTCCACCCCTCCTGGGGACAAGGGAATCTCCTGCCCTTACCCCTGCAGGATTCCCAGCTGCTCCAGGGAATTCAGCTTTGTCCTGCACTACCTTAAAGTTGTCCCCAGGGTCCTATAATTTCTCCCAGGAGCTCAAGAACAGCCAAGGATCTTGGCAGCGCGCTTCCTGTCCCGTATTTCTCTGTGAGGAGCCGTGCTGAGGAGGAATTCCTCCTCCCGGAGCGCCTGGGCTGTGCCGCGCTCCCATTTGTGCAGGAACGTGCCCTGCAGCRGGATCCATCCCGTCTCTCCCATCACAGGCACCTTGGCAGCGCGAAGGGGACGGGGCTCCGGAGCGCACCAAGGAGCCGCATCCATCACTGTGCACGGAGCCGCGTCCCCAAGGGCTGCTCCCTGCCTGTCCCCGCGAGCAGGGACAATGTGCAATGTGCCCAGGCCCATGTTTGCTGAGCAAGCAGGGCGCTGGCGGCCGAGCTCGGAGCTGGCCCGGGCTGTGCTGCTGGGTAGGACTGGCCCTTTTGCCTTTGCTAATCAGTCTGGGGAGGAAAACAGGGTTAAAAAAAGCAGGTTCTCACCCCCAAACCTTCCTTGCAGCTCRGAGATGAGGGCAGGAATCTGGTAAGAAAAAATGGAACCAGTCTCCTTTCCAGAGCAGCCCTGAAGCCGTTGTTGGCACCAGCCCTGTTTTCCCAAGCCCCTGTCATACGCTTAAAGAAAAAGAGGACAACTCGGAATGCTGCTGCTGCTTGCTGGYGCCTAAAATACCTTTATTTRTTTTWTTTGAATTATTTTTTCCTTCTTGCTTTCCTGGTTCTGCCTCTTGAATGCCACAGCAATGAGCCTGGTGGGTTCACTGTACAAATGCAGGGGGAGATTCAGGTGGATAGACCCAGCCTGGATGCCTGTGGGAATAGCTCCTGGAAAAACAGCGAGCGGCTGCTGCTAGTGCAGCTAATGGGGCTCCGGCTTCAGCATTTAAAGACCTGTTAACATCTTGTCTTGATCATGTGATTAGCTTTCCTGATGGGATTCAGCTTTGGGCTCTTTGAAGTGTTTTATCYGAGTATTTACTATCTGACTGCATTACAGCAAATGCAGATCATTCACACTGCTGGCTCTAATCCCCGCTGCTTGGCTGAATTCCAGTCGGACTCATTTCGGATTTTGCCTGGTGGTGCCTAAATTCCTGCCTGCCATTTCAGCCCGCTGCTTCCTTTCATGTCCTGCCGTGCAATGTCATGTTCCTGTGTGTTTTAATCAGGTTTCCATCCCTGAGGTGGCTGCGGTTCAGGCCGTGGCTGCCGCAATTCTCCGGGTGTTTCGCGATCCTTGAGATCCAAGCGGTATCGTTGCCTCGCTATCGAGTGCCACTCTCTTTCAGAAACTCAATAAATGCCTCCATTTCCTGCTATAATTAACGTAAAACGAGGCAATCACTGGCAAGTCTTATTTGGATATCCACACCGTGGGAGAGGGCTCTGCTCAGCACCCTTGCACCGAGCCATAAAGATACGGAGCCCGGGACAGGTTTGCGCATAGCAGGGGAGGGAGCTCGCAGCATCCGTGATATTTTTACCCCGTCCCACTTCCTTACTGACGAGCTTTATATTTAGTGGCCTCTAGCAGCTGCCACTGCAGTAGGTGGCAAGAAGAGGACGGGTTTGCACCGCAATTTATAGCACTCAGAGTGTTGTCAGTGTTAAGGCGCTCGTCCTTTGCGCTGTTGGAAGGAGGGTGAGTGCCCGGGGAAGGAGAAGACCCTTCCCCAAACTTGCTTTCTGTCCACCTCGGGTATCTTCCTCTGCACTGTTGGGCTGTCTAGTTGGAAACTTGCTTCCCTTGCAAGCTAGGGAGCCTGGTCAGAGCATGGCCCGTGCAGACGCTTTCCAAAGCGAGCGGCAAGTTCTGCCTTCCCTTCAGGAGGAGCAACTTGCAGGTTGTGCTCCTGGCCTGGGGGAAAGCACCAGCAGAGACATTACCGATGCAGCATTTATGAGTGAGGGCATCCTCATTGACAAAGCCTGTTTATGCAGTGCCGAGAAATATGTCGAGATCTGGAAGCTCAAGTGGATGCATGTAGCATCCTCCCTGCTCCGTTTGCGGATCGTGGGTGGCGGTGAGCTGCAGGGTCGCTCCCTGCGCACTGCTAGGCAGCTCAGCAGGCACCATTTCTGCATCCATTGCTATTTCTGCAAGTATTTCTTCACCCCCGGCCTCCTTTCCATGCCACCCCACCCCGTGGGCACCCTGCCTTGGTTCCAGATGCCCAGACTTGCAGCCGAGTTCTCAACTTTAGCTTTTTGTAGCATTAACATGGCAGGGGAYGGAGTTTATCCGCAGGCGGGATGTGTGGGCATGGTGAATCCGCAGCACTCAGGTGAATCCCACGATTTCAGGGGGTCCGTGCCTGGCGGCGGAGCGTGGCCGAGGGGTGAGCCGGGTGTTTAGATTAGGGCTGGATAATCCTTTAAGCTTCCACAGGGCGGCATGGCAGCCGGAGCGCTCCCGTTGCCGGAGCGACGCGATGCCGTCGCTCCCGGATGCCGGCTCTGATCGCATCCGTCTGGAATGTGGGCACCATTTGTTAGTGCTGATCAAGCCCGGAGGGGGCTGGAAGGGGCAGCRGGAGCCAGGGAAGGGCTTGGATACCTGGAAGCAGCCCGAGCCCGATGCCCAGGATCTGCAGCCCTGGTGGCTGCTCCATGGGTTTGTCCCGCTGGGAAGTGACACCAGCGAGAACAAAGCAACCTCTGCTGGGGCAGGGCTGCCTTCTGGCACAAGGAGGAATGGTCTRTGGAGGTTTTCCTGACATTATTTTTTCCKTCTTGCTTTCCTGGTTTGCTCCGCTTTCCCTTTTTGTGGCCACCTCTGAAGTTTCCAAGGATGCTGTACAGCACACCCAGTGCTGCTGTGCATGATTCGGTGCCCGTAATCATGTCCTGGGCCCATGTCTAATATCTCAGAAAGATCCTGTGCMCCTCTTGACCCTGGTCAGCTCAAGAACCTGGCTCCCTCGGTGACCCTACGGCTCCTCTTCTGCTCTGATGCAGCAGCAGGACCTCGAGGAGGAGGATGCTGAGGATGTCCCGCGTCCCCAGCGGGTGAAACCTGGCTCTGGGCGCTGCCGCTTCCAGAGAGCTGCAAGGGATGGTGGGGCTGTCCTGTGCATCAGCCGAGCCTGATCCTCTCCCTTTCCTGCAGGGCTCTGCCGTCTCTTGCAGCGCAAGGTAAAATGAACAAGATGAAGAACTTCAAGCGGAGGTTTTCTCTCTCGGTTCCTCGGACGGAGACCATCGAGGAGTCGCTGACGGAGTTTACAGAGCAGTTCAACCAGCTCAACAACCAGAGGAATGAAGGTAGGAGCCCGAGACCCCTCCTGGCAGCGATGTCAGAGCCTTCTCTCTGCGGGTACAAACAAAATCTCGGTGCAAATCACACCGAGACCTCAGGAGCCGCTGCCTCTGTTTGGGGAGCATTTGGGCCTCCCTGAACCGTCCTGTTCTGGTCCTGTTTTGTGTGGTGTGGTTTTCAGGGCGCCGAGCAGCGGGAAGCTCAGGGCTGAGCCGGGCACGTCGCGGGTGCCGCACGAGCAGCCGCCTCGCTCTGCAGGCCGGGACAAGCCCTGCCGGCTTGGAGCGGGCAAAGGGAGAGGAGATGCTCGAGGCGGGGACCTGCACGGGCAGGCAGAGCCGGCAGGCGCTTGGAAACACCACGGCCTTGAACACGGTTCATGCAGGGGAGTGCTTGCTGCTGCGGGTGCGCTTGCAGCATGCACTTGCTGCTGCGGGTGCACTTGCAGCATGCACTTGCTGCTGCGGGTG
>NW_020456276.1:1187070-1242814 GCF_003342845.1 Nothoprocta perdicaria | reverse complement strand
CTTGCTGCTGCGGGTGCGCTTGCAGCATGCACTTGCTGCTGCGGGTGCGCTTGCAGCATGCACTTGCTGCTGCGGGTGCGCTTGCAGCATGCGCTTGCTGCTGCGGGTGCAGTTGCAGCGTGTGCTTGCTGCTGCGGGTGCACTTGCAGCATGCACTTGCTGCTGCTGGTGCAGTTGCAGCATGCATTTGCTGCTGTGGGTGCACTTGCAGCGTGTGCTTGCTGCTGCGGGTGCAGTTGCAGTGGGTGTTTGCTGCTGCCTCCCACGAGCGCAGCCTGCTCGTGCGTGGGTGCCCTCGGCACCGTTCAGGTCACGCTCCAGCTCTTTCTCTAGCCATAATTGCTAGAAACTTTTGCTGCAAGCAGAGGCTGAGGCTGTGATGAATTGCCTGGCACTTGCATCTGCCCTGGCAAGGAGGGATCGTCTCTCTGACTGTCTGAAATAAGAGATGCGATAACCTAATTTATAGGCACTCCTGCAGCTCCTGACACACTTGTCTCCTTGCGCACGCGCCGGTGCTCTGAACAGCACCCGTTTGCAGCCTCCTTCCCTGCACTGACACCTGAGGCCCCATAGGGAATCCCAGTGCCACCAAAAGGAGGTGGCACCACTCCCACCAACACCTCCCCTTGCACCCTAGCCAGCAGACTATAATTAGTCTCGAGTCCTTAATTAGCTGTATGGCAGATGTGGGGAGGAGATGGGGCAGGGATCTTGCTGGGCACTGATGGCTGCAGCTGCTCCTGCCTTGGGGGCTCAGGGCTGTCTGAGCCTGGGCTCGTTATCTGCGCTGTGCAAAACAGGGCGCTGCTGGGGAACCTCTTCCCGGCTCTGCTGCTTTGATGAGGCTGCAGTCATGGGGCTTCCTTTGCCCTTGAAAGGCAGAGCAGGACGTGCAGCATCTGCCTCTCCCCCACCGTGTGGTCTCCGTCCTCCTGAGATACCTGGRAAGGGATAAGAGCAAGGTGAGAGCTGGGCGAGCCCGGGGCTGGTTCCGGAGGTGTTCCTAGCCCGCGTGGTTGTGGATGAGACGAGACAGGCAGTGACAYGGTAGCGCTCAGGGGATGGTCTTGCTTGGATGCAGGAGTGCGCCAGGAGCTGGCCCTGGGCTCGGGGAATTGACATTCCCCACCCATGGGGTATATTGTGCTTCCTGAGCACCCAGGATGGGGCTGGGAAGGGCCAGCCCTGCACCATTTCCCTGCTTGGATGCAGCACRTTGGTGCTGTGCCACGTTTTCCTGTGCTCATGGTTCCCTATTTACACCCAAGGCTTTTCCCGTGCAAAACAGCCTGGGAATTGCTATCCCTGCTGTCTCCCCCACCCTGACAGGTCTCCTCCATCACGCCCAGCCCGCTCCTTCCTGGCCGGGATCTCTTGATTAAGCCTCGCTTGGGTTGTAAACAAGCCTGAGAAGTCACCTCCACGGTGCCCTTAATCTCCATCCCCTGCAAGCGGCGGCTGTGGTTTATGGAGAGCCCTGACAGCCCCATTTGTCCGAGGCATCTCCAGCATCAGCCCCTGGCCGCTGGGAGCTCTTTGCCCACAGACTTGTGCCAAGGGGCCTTGGCAGACACCCAGCAGAAGCAAGTGGGAGACCCGGCTGCAGAGCTGGCTGGGGGCACAAGCCCAGCACCCCCAGGATGTTTTGGGGGGCAGGATCGATTTGGGGATGCTGGAGGGGGAGCAAATGGGGTTTAGTGGGCAGGTTCCTCCTCTGCAGGGGTTGGTGGGGAGGACTAGATCTCTTGAGGAGCTGCCTGATCTGGAGAGGGGTCTGAATTAGGGAAGCAGGAGCTGCCTGGAATATCCTTCATTTTACATATAGAGAAATCAGGGTGCGGAGAGAGCAAAGTCACTTTGCTAAGGTCATGCAGGAAGCTGTGAGCAGAGCTGAGACCACAGCCATGGCAATTACTCTTGTGCCTCTTCTCTCCTGCATGACACAGGGCTAAGGCTTTGCTTCGGGGCTCCTTTTCCTTGTTCTGCATGTCCAAACATGCCCCTAGGGCTGCCTGTCCTGGTGATCGCAGCTCTCCAGGTGAGTGGGTGCCCGGGGACAGCACAGGGTGATCACTGACACCAGAAAAGGGCAGTAATCGCAGTGGAGATCAGCAAATCATTTCAGCTTCGTCACCTCATACAGCTCTCCGGGGAAACACTTGTGATTTTTATTCCCACCCCAGCATCAGAAATCACAGGTTATCAGAACTCACAGGTCCCCAACAGTCTGCAAGCRCTGTCCTTATGTGGCTTTTGAATGGCTCTGCCTGCCCGTGAAGGTGATGGAGAGGCCGAAGGAGCYGCTTGAGATGCTCTCAGCCTGCAGAGAGCTGCTGTGGCCGGACAAGGCACAGCCGCCTTTGGGTTGAAACCTGCCTGCTTTGGTGGTGGGGCGGGAAATCCCACCCCTGCTCTCCCCATCCTGGAGTCCCTTGGCCTCCCTTGCAGCCACCGAGGCCGAGAAAGCCAGGCTGGGAGGCAGCAGAGCTGGCAAATGGAAAAGCAAACAGCCTTGCAGCTCGCAAAGCTCCCGTCCCAGGCAAAGTCACCTTGGCAGAGTCCGAGGAGGTGGAGAAGGGAGATCAGAGCTTAATTCCAGGCTGGGTTCTGTGTAGTATCTCTTCTCTGACATTGGCCGCACCGGCTGCCTCTGGAGAAGCAGCAGCACATCTGTGGAGATGGGATTCCTTTTCCATGGCTGCTCCAGGCTCTTTCCTTTTGTGCTTCCCTAGCTGTGCATCCCGAGCATCCCAGACCTGCTTTCTAGAGGCATCGAGTCTTGGTAGCTCCCGTTTGCTTTGATCAGGGCTCGGGGCGACAGTTCACATCCATCCCAAGGATTCACAGCTACTGCCTGGGCTGTCCTCTGAGGCCAAATAAAGCCCTATATATGGGCTGCAAAGCGTGCATCACTCCGAGCTTGCAGTGAAATAAATCAGAGGCAAAGCTGGCCTTTGGAGCACAAGGCCACGACGAAGTGGTGATGAACAGGGGGAGGAAGGAGGATGAATAATCCAGGATCTGAGGGCAGCTCTGCCCTGTGAGCATAACAGAGCCTTGAGAGAAGAGTTCACATTTAGCAAAGTAATTAAAAGTTCTAAGTCAGGCAAGAAGCGAAGGGTTCTGGCCCCTTTCCTCAGGAGATCAAAGCTTGTTTTGGCAGAAGCTGTGTTTAAATATATTTATTAAAAAAGAGAAAAAAAAAAGTGGGAGGTTCGTCAAAGGCAGCCGCTGTGTCTGCGGTCTCACTTTAATTTGCTTTGATATCCCATGCAGCCTCATTATTTGTGTGGTGTCAGGGCTCCCTGTAACSCACATGAAATGCAGAGCAGAACCCAACAGGCCTCCTTTGCCGAAACACCGGAGAGAGGCATTTTCAGCTTGGATTTGCYATATATGCCCCATAAGGAGATGTATTCACTCTTCCCGTTGTTCATCTGCTGAGATTTTGCTYCTGCAAAAGGGGCAGCCAACCTTCTTGTCCTGACCTGATAGAAATGTGGTGCTGAGACTGTCCAGCTTGGGCACCTGCACTTGGGTGGCTCAGTGGCCACCATTCCAGCAAAGTGGCACTTGCAGGACTTCATGTGGCCACCAGCAAGCTCTCCTTGGCGTCAGCGGGAAGAGAAAACCAAGGCAAACACGCTTATCTATATGGTGCATCCTCCTTTGCTCAGCGGATTAGCTGAACTGCAATCAATCCTGTGATAAATCACGTCATTCAGCTGCTAAATGGCCTTTTGTTTAAGATAATTTGCTCAGGAGGGCAGCAAGTTAGAGAGATCTGAAACAGTTCAACCCGTGCACTTTTATACCTGTGGCTAAACTAATTCCAGTCRAATTTCCTGGCGCTTTTCTGCTCGGATAGATACTGGGAGAGAGCAGCAAGTGCGTGGGCTGTCTGTGCAGGATGGCATCCTGCTTCCCTGTGCTCTCCATCCCCTTGTGCTCCTAGTGACCGTGGCAGGAAACCACAGCTTTTCCCGGGTCATTTGTGTGCCATCTCGCATCCATCAAATGGGCAAACTGCAGCCAGGTGCCAGCGCTGCTCTGTGCTCAGGATAAAACAGTTTAGACTGAAAAGAGAGCGTTTTTTGGCTACCAGGAAGGGGCCAAAATAGTTGTTCCAGCTCTGCCCAACACCCTATAAAAGGACAATCTTCCCTCTGGGATGTGGCTGTTCCTCCGTCCACCTGTGTTTGAATAGGGTCCTCCCACCTGGAATGTCCCCCTTGGAAACAGCCTCTTTGTGAATGAGGGGATCTGCTTTGCTGGGTCTGGGGGACCCATGTGGAACTCGTCAGGGTTTGGCTGAGGCCTGTTTGTGTTGCTGCATGCCAGAATATTCCCAGCAACCAGCCAGTAATTACAGAGAGAGCAAGTCTAAGTGCAAACTCAAGCTGAAGACCAGAGAGAGCTGAATGGGCTTATTTTGTCCTGATTTCTTGATCCTTTCAGGGTTGCATGGGCTTGATGGGGCTTCACACTTGGAGTCCCGAGAGGAGAGGCATTCTTCTGCATTGCTTTGGTTTCCGTGAGAGTTTTTGCCCTTCTCGGGGCTGTGTGTCTGGCWAAGAGCAGCAGGTTGAGGCAGGAAAGCCTGGAGTGTTTTGGTTCACGCTAAATGACTCTGCAGCCTTTAATCCCAAGCATCGCCTGCTCAGAACTGGTCCTCGGAGGAAGGTGCTCACCCTGATGGCTGTTAGTTTTGGTGGTTCCCCGAGCAGATTAGATAAGCGTGTGTGGAAGCAGCGTGGGAGGCAGCGCACCAGGAGCCCGGAGCAAAGCGTGGGAATTCCCTCTGCTTCTTCCATGCGGAGGAAAAGGACTTGCCATGACCCCAGGCTATCTCTGTGTCTGCAGACCTCCCTGCCCTGGCTGCACTTTGTCCTCAGCACAAGTGGTTTGGGCCTTGCAGCTTTCCCTGCCTCTCCAGCCCCTTCACTCCCTTTTTCTCTTTATTCCCAGACCTGGCCCAAGGGCACCTGCAGCTGGGACACCTGGGCAGGGATTTCCGGGCCAGCACGTCRCCCATCTCCCCCTCGGAGGCAGAAGGCCAGTCCCCCGTGGCCGTGCGCTACCGGAACAGCAACAACCAGCGCCGCTTCTCCATGGAGGCAAGTGCTGCTGCGGGCTGGAGCAGGCACGGGGGGCACGGGGGGCATGGGGGGCACGGGGGGCTCTCCGTCGCTTCTGGGCATCGAGGACCTGCCCGCTGGTGTCTGCACCAGTTCATTCCAGGGAATCGTGGCGGCATATAGGACCAGGGCACATCCCCTTGCGTGCACATGCGSCCCTTTGGTCCTCCCGTGAGGACAAGAGCTGGACATCAGCAGCTCTTGTGGCCCTCTCCGCAGGACGTCAACAAGCGTCTCTCCCTGCCCATGGACATCCGCCTGCCCCCGGAGTTCCTCCAGAAGCTGCAGATGGACAGTCCGGAGTTCCCCAAGCCCCTCAGCAGGATGTCCCGACGGGCTTCCCTGGTGAGTCCCACCGCACGGGGCGAGCAGTGCCAGGCACAGCATGGCATATAGGTCCCAGCAAGCAGATGTATGTGGTATTTCCAGCCTCTCATGTGCAGGAATCTTGCTTCACGCATGTAGGTCCCAGTAAGCAGATGTATGTGTTATTTCCACCTGCTCATGTGCAGCCTTGCCTTCCTATGCCAGCTCCWTTGTATGTTATTGAGCTTGACACACACACGTGCCCATGCAAATCCCCTTCTGCACACACRGCTGTGCACATCCCCTGGCCTGCATATTCCTTCACTCATCCCTGCACATACCTGCCTTTCCTCGCTCAGCCTGACTCCTTGCAAGAGGAGGTGGAAAACCTCTCGGAAAGCCTCTTGTGGTTTAGCAAGTGCTGGAGCCTCTGCTAGTTGAAATGCAAATGGTGCTAAATAATGAATTAGCCTTTGCATTAATGTTGGCTTCTCTTTTTTTTTTTTTTAAACTGCAGAGCATCAGCATATGTGGCAGCAACGACCTGGTGCCCTGTTTATAAATGTGCAAGCATGAGTCCTGCTGCACCGAATGCTCGGTGRTGCACAGAGGTCTTGGCAGGCATTTCCAGCTCTGTTATGGGCCTTCACGAGGAGGGAGGGTAGAGAATAGAGTGCTCATATTTACCTGCACATTTTGTCTAGCGAATAAAATAGACTTGGCCAAAGCAACGTGCTATTAATATTCATGGTCCCCTAAAYGAGGGAGGCATGCGCCTGGAAAATTCACCATATGGCACTGTGCGGTTTTGCAAGAGTTCACGTTGCAGCAGCCACCTCGTTTCCCTGCCCAGCCTGTTCTTGGGGTAGCTGCGTGTTTGGGGGAGCTGGAGTCAGTGATTCCGGGTCCCCCTGGGACTGCTAGAGCAAAACCAGCTGGTGCGAGCCAGGAAACTGGCTCGAGGGCAAGGGCAGCGGTGCGGGGCTGGGAAGCTTTAGCCGGGCTGGAGGCAGAGCTGGCCCTGTGCCTCCTCTGCAGGCACAAAGGAGTTTGAAGGGGAACCACACGAGTTTAGTATTTATGCTAACGGAGCGAGGAGTGCCTCAGGTTTCAGGTGGCTGTGCTAGGAACCAGTCCATGCGCTGGCTGGTGAATGATCCAGATTAACTGAGGAAGTGTCCCAGGAAACCTGAGACCACGTGTGATTGAAGAGAGCTGCTAGGGAAACCTCAATCTCCCGTATTGCAGGGAGATTCTCCTTTCTCCTCCTTTCTTTCCCTGGGTGTACGACAGCAATACATTAAGCACTCGCTGTTCCAAGCAGGGAAATGCCTCTTTCATGCTTCATTTGGAAAGGACACCGAGAAATGGAGTGCTCGYGCAGACCAGCGCATAGGAGAGCACTCCAGGAACAGGCAGGGTGATCCCACTAGGTTTCTCCACCAGAAAGAGCATCTGCTCTTTCAAACCCACTGCTCTTGTTAGACTGAGCCATTGCTGGTGGCGTGGCAGGATGATGGGTGAGAGGGATAAGTGGGGAGGAGAAAAAGGGAATTGGAGGCGTGGGAGCGGGCAGGAGCAATCTTTCAGACTCCGGCTCCCTGCGGATGAAGCCAGGGCCATGGCTGTGCTGGGATGTAGGCAGCTGGGGTCATCCATATTCCTTAAGCAGTTGTGGAGCTTTGTGATTGATTGCCTGGCTGCCTGCACTGCTTGTCTGGAAAAGTAATAGACTTTATGGACCTAGATCAGCTGGGCTGCTGCAGGCAAACAGCTACCTTGATTTATCCGCCCCTAAAGCTATTACTGCCCTGTWTCCTTGACTTAACCTTCCCCAAGGTGGTTAAGCTTTCCCTGGACGAGATCCCCCAGTGATGCTCTCCCTTTTCTTTTGCAGTCAGATATCGGGTTTGGGAAGCTGGAAACCTATGTTAAACTGGACAAACTGGGAGAGGTAAGGAGAGTGTGAGCCCCCTTAAAATTAAGTTTTAAGGGCAGCTTATAGTGCAAAAGACAGACCAGCAGAATTTCTTCCATATCTAAGGCTCTTTAGATCAATTTGCTCTGGATTTCAGGCCATTCAGCTTCAAATTGCCGTTCTTGCAAACAGCATAGAATATATGAGCGTTGTGCCGCTCTGTGCGTGTGCACGGCCTGTATTTTGCCTCTTCCCCAGGGCACTTACGCGACGGTCTTCAAGGGGCGCAGCAAGCTGACGGAGAATCTCGTGGCGCTGAAGGAGATTCGCCTGGAGCACGAGGAAGGGGCCCCTTGCACGGCTATCCGGGAAGGTGAGGGGCTCCTCAGGTTAGAGCACAAGCCTAACGATGCCTGCTGTGGCTAATTGTGCACAGAGCAAGCAGCACGCAGCGCTGCGGTGCCGGCTGCCCGAGCCTGCCCTCGCCTTTCGTTTCAGTGTCCCTGCTGAAGAACCTGAAGCACGCCAACATCGTCACCCTGCACGACATCATCCACACGGAGCGCTCCCTCACCCTYGTCTTCGAGTACCTGGTGGGTCCCGGGGAGCCGCTGCGGGCGATGGGGAGGGCTGCGCTGCCGTGAAACGGAGCTGGGCTCGGTTATAGGGAGGGGCTGTTGGGCAGAGGGGAGGCAAGCTGATGGATTCTTCCCTGTTGCAGGATAATGACCTCAAACAGTACCTGGATAACTGTGGGAGCCTCATGAGTGTGCACAATGTGAAGGTAAGCCAGAAGTGCCTGGGAGCTGTGCCCCTGCTCCCTCCTAGGGAGAGGTGGCAGCTGCAGGGAACTCGCCCCAAGCACATCCCGGGACATCAGAGCTGGGATGAGGCTGGAATGCCCATTCTCACAATTTGGTCCTTTCCCAACACCCCTTGACCTTTTTCTGCAGGCTCTGATGTTCCACCAGCTTTTCTTAAGCCACAACTATCTTAAATAAAATGACTGCATGGGCAGACGTTGTTCTGAATTGCTGGCCATAGGCTTGAACACTGGTCTGCAGTGCATTTCATCCCAGGCCAGCTTCAAGGCATCTCTCCTGCCCACAGGCTTTGCAGTTCTTAGGACAGGCTTGCTTTGGATGCCTGCGCCCCAGTGCTAATTGCCGCTTCCTCTGCAGATCTTCATGTTTCAGCTGCTGCGTGGCCTGTCCTACTGTCACGGGAGAAAAATCCTGCACCGAGACCTCAAACCCCAGAACCTGCTCATCAACGAGAGGGGCGAGCTCAAGCTGGCTGACTTTGGTAGGTAGCACAGGGTAGGTAGCAGCTCTGCATGAGGGCAGCCCCGTGCTTTGTGTTAGTCCGGCTTTGCCTGCCTTGTGCTGCCTCTCGGGAAGAAGGCAGCGTTGCAGCAAGGTGCAGCTGGATGCAGCTCCTTGGTGCACGTGCCCTTCGTCCCCAGGACTAGCCAGAGCCAAGTCAGTCCCTACAAAAACGTATTCCAATGAGGTGGTCACGCTGTGGTACCGGCCCCCAGATGTTCTGCTGGGATCCACCGAATATTCCACACCCATCGATATGTGGTAAGTCCCAGTGCTCGTCTGCAGGACGGAGTGGGGAAGAGGTGAACTTCCAAATGAAGATTCCCAAGGTCTCCAGGACGAGTGGGTTGGGCATAGCCTTCCACCTGCCTGTGTAAGTGCTGATAGAGTTGAGTTGATGGTTAAGAYAGCAGTGTGTGCCCGTCTTAGATGCAATGCTGATATTTGTGTCCCATGGGTCTCAAGGTCTTTGGACACACTTTCCATGTAAATGGTTATCTGTATCCGTGCAGGGGAGCGGCCCTTGGAGCTCATTTCTGTCAGCAGGGACCCAATCAATCAGCTGGGGGGCTCGGGACCCCCTCCAGCCCTTGCTAAGGGGCAATGGGATGTGCACAGGGGTTCCACCTTGCTAATACTCTGCTGCTCCTTTAGGGGAGTGGGTTGCATACACTACGAGATGGTCACCGGCCGGCCCATGTTCCCTGGCTCCACGGTGAAAGAAGAGCTGCATTTAATCTTTAGGCTGCTGGGTGAGTCTTCTGCTATCTCCTAAATCCCCACTTGAGGGCAGTGGCTGATTGCAGGTACTGTGAGAAAGCCACCTCAGCTGCCTGGACGGGGCCTATTGGCAAAGCAGAACCCCATATCTTTGCACCAGCCTCGCAGCCAGCCAAGCTCCTAGGCTGCTGCCCCCCAGGATGTACCCCCAAGTCCAGACCTGCTGATGAAATTCATGCTTTCTGTCCTGCCCCCTTCTTGGGAGAGGTGGGCACGAGCTCTTGTCCTTACATCTATGTCCTTACACCTACGAAGCTCTTTATRTCATCTAATTTAATGATTCCCAAATGATCATGATGGGTTTCCCTCTCTCCCCACCCTCAGGAACCCCAACAGAAGACACTTGGCCTGGAATAACATCCAACGAGGAGTTTAAGGCTTACAATTTCACACAGTACCGAGCCCAGCCGCTAATAAATCACGCCCCAAGGTACCTTCCTGAGCAGAGACATAAGGCATGGTAGGCTTGCGCTGGTCTTAAATGGGAACCTGGGGAGACCAGGTTCGTTTCCACGCTGTGGAAATGGCACCCTCTGAATGAAGTTGGACACTGGAGCTCCCAGATGACACATGAACCTTGTATTGGCTATTGCAATGTGCCCTGGGCGTGATAATGTTGTGCTCTTTATTTCCTCCTCCTCTCAGGCTGGACTCGGAAGGCATCGACTTGCTGATGAACCTCCTCCTGGTGAGTGCTAGCGCAGTCTGGGAGGGTGGCAGTGGGATTTGCTGAAGTACCTTGGCAGCTTTGGATCCAGGCAGAGAGGAGGGACTGGGGCTGCAGAGTAAGCCATGCTCATACAGTTGTGGCCATGTAGATGCTTTCTTCAACCCCATTATCTCACCCTCTGACCCGCACTGGGTTCACTCAAAAATTCTCTGGAGATTCTGCTTCTGTCTCCTCCTGAGTTTATAGCCTGCTTGTTCGGAGCCYTTGTCTGCCCTTCATTGTGTTTGCGGGTGGATGCACCCTCCTTCTCCCCGTGCACGCACAAAAAGAGGTGATCCATAAGACCTGAAATGAGTGATGCACTCCTAGCGTACCGCAGTTCCTCGTGAACATGCAGACTCCCTGCAACTTCCTGCACGTCCCCATGACGCGCTTTGGACCCCCTCTCACCCTGTAGCACATGAAATCCCTTGGGCACACACTCACAGGGGCCCATACCCTATACATCCACACATCCCCGGCTGTGCGCGCAGCCTCGGTGCACRTGCCCGCTGATGCCGCTTTCCTTTCTCCGGCGCTCGGTGCAGTACGAAGCCAGGAGCCGGATCTCGGCGGAGGCAGCTCTGCGGCACGCGTACTTCAAGAGCCTCGGGGAGCGCGTGCACCTCCTCCCCGACAGTAAGTGCGAGCGCCGACGAGCCGCTCGGCCAGCGCCGCRGGTGCTTTGCGGCTGCGGCTCCTCCGACGCTCGCTCCTTTCCCCAAGGGAAGCGAGTGCCCGTGCAGCGTGGTGGGGAGGGCGTCCGCGCRTGGAGAGCGGGAGTTTGGGGTGTGATGGGCACAGTCTTGACCCGGGATTTGCAGGCTCCTGTTGGCTTAGCGAGCTGGACTGACCTTTCTGTCTGCCCCTTCTTCCCAGATGTCTCCATCTTCTCCCTGAAGGAGATCCAGCTTCAAAAGGACCCAGGCTACCGAGGCTCAGCCTTTCAGCAGTCAGGTAGGGCTGGGGAAAAGGAGACTGGTCTCCTCTGGGCTGAGAGAGCCTGCAGAGGTGCCACGGACCGCACTGGTGATGGGGTAACTCCCAGCGCCGGGACCTGTGTAAGGAAAAGACAAARTGGGTCCCTGCCACCCCCCTGAGCCCACAGCAGCCACCAGTTACCCCTGGGGCATCCTGGCTTGTCCCTTGCATTGCACCCAGCTGCTGTGGGGCAGCATCCCCGAAGCAACGCGGGGGTGCAGGGGGGATGTCCCTGCAAATTCCCGCTCTGCATCCGGCCTCTGTGACCCATCTCTCTTTCTTCCTCAGCCCGAGGGAAGAACAGGAGGCAGAGTATATTTTAAACCTGGATCTCATGTTCTTCCCATTGTCACCATGGAGATCAAAGCACTGAGAAAGGAGACAGCAACCCGCTCCCACCTGACCCATCGGAGAATTATTGACTCGAGCAGGACGATGCTGAAGCCCCCTTGGCCGCAGGCTCTGCTCTGCCCGTCCCCACAACCCTCTCCCACCACCCCTCACCCCCGGCAGCTGTTGTGAAGATCTGTGACCTTCCTCCTCACTTATTTTCATGTTGTGTCCATCAGACAGGAGCTGCTACCCTCTGCCCAGGTGCTGTAGGGAGTAGYAGCCCTAATCTCGGGGCACGTGCTGGCCCTATGGAGACCTCCTTGCTGCCCTTGGAGAAGGGAGCAGGGGGGTCTGGTGAGCAGAGGGTGGCTTCTCYGAGAGTTGAGGAGCTGCCAAATCCTGGTACGCCGCCTCTCGGCCTGGACAGGCATCTCTGGCAACACCCCTTTGCTCACACAGCTGCCTCTGGATGAGGAGGATGTCTCCTCCTCATGTAAATGTCTCCTGGAGAGACATTTACAGCCACATTAAGACTCGGGGTCATGGCCCAGACAGGCRCTGGAGAGACTGAAACTCAAGAAACGGGGTAGCCTCCCCCACTGTCCCTACAGAACCCGTTTGCTCTCCCTGTCTTTGGACCTGACTCCTGACGGAAGGATGGAGTGGTTGGGAGTAAAGGGTTCCCGTTGGTTCCCCCAACATCTCCTTGCCAGCATCGCGTTTATAAATACGGCTAACGGGCTGCTGCRGAGATATCCCTAGCTGGGAATGGGATGGAGGATGGCTCAGGGTGGAGCTGGACAGAAGCAGGGCCAGACACACTCCACGCACCCGCTGGTTTCTGTTGCCGAGACGAGCCCTTCATGCAGCCCTTTCCAAGGCACTGATGTCGCAGCCCGTTCCTCGTGCCTGGAGCTACCGCCCTGTTAGCCTGGGACCGTCTCCACCGTCGCCGCGAGGGAAAGGCCACGACTCCCAGCGCCTCGGGAGCGTCGGAACGGCTCTTCCCAGCCAGCCTCCTGCAGGCGCTGTGCGTGGTGTGGCAGAGCCCGCGCTGCCGTCCTCGCCGCCCCGGAGCGCTGTGCACTCCCCCCGCGGCGCCTTTCCACCTGGAGGAAGGGGGAGAGGAGCCAACCCTCCCACAGCTCAGCTGCGGGGCCCGAAATAGACCCGGAGAGGAGCACAGAGCATCCCTCAACCCGCTTCCCAGGGCCCCGGCATCAGTGAAATCCTCCTGCGCGAAATGTCGGAGCACGCAGTGGCTCCGAATGGGCTGTGCTGGTGGACGACGCATCCGGGCGCGTTTTCCCCTCTGCGCGTTTCGGGACCATGCCAAATCCGGGGCAAAGAGGCCCCGCTTCGYTTCTCCAGCTTCCAGCTTCCAGCTGTATCGTACCTACGTCTTGGCTCCGCTAGGTGACTCATCCCATCGCTCCTGCAGCCCTAGGAAGTGGCTGGGAGGCTCTGGGCATGACGGGCACTGTGACCCCGTTACTGGCGGGAGGACTGGCAGGAAATGCCAGTGTCTTAGCCCATCCCGTAGCTCTCCCAGCCTGGCAGCATTGCTCAGCGGATGGAAACCCTCCATGCCTTTGCTTCCCAAGCGAGCAGGGACTTAGAGCCCCCTCGTCCCCTTTTTCCACTTTGCTAAGTGGCATTTCCGCGACTCCCTGGACATGCAAAGTGTGAGGATAAAGCAGCAGATCCCAAAGCTCCTCGAGGGCTCGGGAGGCGGCTGTGCCCGAGTGCTCAGCGCGGTGCTCAGCGCTTCTCCYGTCAGACCGAAGCTGTTAAGCCGGGCTTGTCCTAGACAAGCATCCAGACGTCTGCATTGTTTGAGGTTTGCCCATCCCTGCTCGGTGCCTTTGTCGGTATGTCCAGTGCACGGCGGGCTGAATAGCTCATTAATTGTTTCCATTTAATAGGGGAGAGCGGGAAGAGCCCCAGCAGCCCCCAGTGAGGCGTTTTGCCCTCATACAGGCGCATGTGCAGGGCAGCGTTTCGCCTGGTTTCGCGTGCCCTGCTGCATGGGGATTTTGGAAAGAGCAGAAGGGCGGGGGGTTCGCAAAGGGAGGTGCTGGCTGGAGCGAGGCTGAACTCGCACATTGTCATCCTCTCTTTCGCAAAGGCATTTTACATGGAATTTTCCTTGGCCTAGCAGGGATCTGTGCAGCAGACTTGCGCCTTCCAGGGCAGCCTGTCCCCAGTTAGCAGCTCTGGTGGCATCCAGCTCATGGGGACAGCGGCTGCAGCGGGGCAGGTGCCGGTGGTGGGGCCCGGTGATGGGTGCACGTGGTGCGGAGGTGACTGTGGGCACGTGGAGGGAGAAAGGCTCTTGCTACTGCTGCCCTATAGCTCCCGGGGGCGGCAAGAGCTCCTTGTCACCAGTCCAAGAAGCCTGGCGTGGTTTTGCCTGTCCCCACAGGACCCGCTGCTCCTRAAAGGCAAAGTCACCTCCTGAAAGAGCATCGTGATACGGGGTTGGGAAAGGCTGGTGGAAAGACGTGGCGAGGACTGCGCAGACAGCCCCGCTTTGCCCGGGGTCAGAGAGCAAGGAGAAAGGGCCTGTTAGTTGCTGTTTATTCTTCCACAGCCTTTGCCTTTTCTCCTACAGACCTGTCCTGAAGGAGATCTTTGTGCGGAGGCACTATTATTTATTAGCCCCGTGCGCTCCTAACAGCTCGGGTTTAAGATAACCCCTTTTGTTCCGCCGCATTTAGTGGGCATTTGACCCCTATTCGGGAGAGCGATAGTTTGTGTAAATATTTGGCACCCCGCAGAGCAAGGCTTGATTTATAAGCTCCGTGTGCTGCTCCGCTCGCACGTGTTGGCCGGCAGAGCCCGGCCTCGCGTGGCACCTTGCCCGCTGCAGCCTGCCAAGGAATGGGCTGCAGCGCCGGGTCAGCTCCCTCCTGGGTGCTGCCACCGTCCCGCTGCAGAGCACGGAGCCCACGGCGGGCTGAGCAGGACAAAACCCACACGCAGAGGTGCCAGGCGCCTTGCAAAAGCTCCCGGAGGTGCCCGGCGCCTTGCAGCAGCTCCCACGCGGAGGGTGCCGAGGTCCCCGCTGCTCTTGCACCCTTGGCTGCTGCTCTCTGCTTCCTCGGGCCGCGGTGGTGCCGCCTTTGTGGAGCATTTGGAGCCGCGGATGCTTCCAAATTTGGGTTTTAAAGTGGCGCTAAGGAAAATGCTGGGAATTTCTGTGGCTCTCTGGAATTTCGTGGGGTGTTTTTTTGGTCATTCTGTGGGTTCTTCATCAACAGCTTCACCGCGTGGCTGACACTTCTGCACAGATTGGGAGTTTTGACAAAAAGAAATTGCTGCTCCTCTTCCAGACGTTTTCCTTGCGATTTTTATTTTTATCCAACAGAGTTTGGATGTGCGCTCAGGAAAGGCTGTGTTCTTTCATCCCTCCAGCTGACAGCTAATTAAAGAAATGCAAGTAAAAYAATGTCAGTACCAAGGTCTGTATTACAGCACAACAATAAAACTTTACAGGCAGTTATTTCATTTTACTCTCTCCATACAAATACGCACACGCCTTTCCTGGCCTAGCCCATTGCCAGATCTATGTTAAGATTTTAAATAACAAAACTACATTGTATCTTGGAAACGAAGGAGATAATAGGTGTTTTGTTTCCCTCCCTTAACACACACTAAATTAAAAATAGCAAGCCGTTTTCCCAAGCTTCCTAAGTGTTTGGTTTAATTTGTTTGTGTGTTTTCCCAGGACATATCTTTGGTCAGAAACTAGGTCATCGTAAAACCCAGGGCTCCCAGGATCAGGCTGGGAACAGGCAGGTGGGAAGACATTGGAAAAATGGTCTAGTCTGCGGGAGCAAAAAACATGAACAGATATAGGGAGGTTGGTTGTGTGTCCCTGAAAAAGGGAAGAGATGGGAAGAGGTGGGAGCCTGGAGCTGGGGTGTGTGACAGGTAGGAGCAGAGTCTCCATCCGGACACCTGAGTGGTGCAGASAGGGTTTTGGGGAGCAGGGGCTGGTTTGCAATGGCCGTTCCTCTGAACCTCTGCCTAACCAGAGTAAGTCTGCGCTAAATCTGTGCCCGTCGCTTAAGCAGAGGCTGCAGCCTGCACCCCACGTGACGAGGAGGAGTCCTGCAAGGGCCCTAGGTTTGCATGAGAATTAAGAGTTAAAAGCAATGTTGTCTTGCATGCCAAAAGCCCGGGCCTCTGCATGAGCAGATTGCTCCAGCTCTGCTGTGCCTCCCCTTTCTGCACCCTTGGGCCTCGCCTGAACTGCATTTTGATGTCCYGTTAGCATTCCCACCAGCAGGATTGGGATCCTGCTTGGGTTAACAGGCGCAAAACCTGAGAGCCACTTGCTGCTTTCTTCATTGCCTTCTTTCATGCTGAGCATCGTGCTTGTCCTGCAGCAGCCAAGGCCAGTCCGGGTGGCCAGGGTACACGTACTGTGAATGCTCTCCGGGGTGACTCATTCGCAGCTACCAATAATGCATTTAATGAGCATTGTGCGACTGAAAGGTGCATTTTAAAAGAAACGATTTTAAAGATTTATTCCAAAAGAAGCAATGATTTTTTTATAGGAAGTTTTTTCTGGCATAAATGGAAAGATACAGAATAAGAATAAAAGATTGTATCCATCCATCAACCTTGTGTCTGAATGTTTTATAGAAATATTTAAATTTTTGCATTTCAGATGTTACATGGACTATTTTGTGGATGTGCTCGTTCTTGCTGAGGCTGATCTTGCAATATTACAGATGTGTTGTGACAGCTCCGAAGCTGAGATCGGACAATAAACTTTACTGAGTACAGGATAGCTTTGTGTAGGATATAATTTTTCTTTTTTCTTTTTTGGTAGGACAAAGATCCAGTTTGGTTTTGAGTTTCAAATCGGTAGAACCGGCATCTCGGGAGCGCAGGTACCTTCCCCATGCGGGTCAGTTGCTTTGCTAGGAGATGAAAAAGCCAGGAGGCTGCTTGGACCTTAAGASGGGAATTTTCTTTCCTTTGTCGTTTCTCCACAGCAGTTTTCCTGTGCTTTTTTGGTGAACCCCCTTGTAAAAACCTGGGGTTCCTCTTGGGCAAAGCAATGTGTGCGGCTTTGCAGGGCCTGGCTCAGGACAGAGTTGGTGAAGTCTGGTCTTTGGTGCTTGAATTACTGCCTGGGTAGGGGACACAGAGGCTTCCCAGCTGGATGGCCGGGACGCAGGTRCAGAACTGCCTTGTTGCTTCCTTGATTTTTATATTCTGCCTTGCTCCATTGGCACGAGCTCCTCCAAGCTGTCCTGCCCTGGGCTTTGCTATAGCCCTACACTGTCCCCAGGGGAATCGAAGCCACTGTGGGCTGCAGAGAGGAGCAACTTTCCATATGGGTTCCTGCTCCTGGGGCCGTGGGGACTGGATTCCCAGTTGGGACACAGATTTACTGCGGAGGGAGGTTCCCTCTACCTGCCCTTTCCAGCGAGCTGAAACAAAAGGAACCTGAGAAACTTGCACGCAAGAGGGAAATGTTTCTGTAGGCCCTTGCGTGGATCCCAAGGGCTTAAACAAATATTGCCATAAGCCTGCGGGGCGGATAAGGCGCACAAGGTGCATGTCCTGCCCGGGGCTGCAGAGCAAGGGCAGAGCTGGGGAAGGACAGGGATGTCCTGTTCCTGGGAACCCCGTGGGGCAGAAGGTCTCCGTGTGGTCAGAGCTGTTCACCTTGGACAAGTCCAGCTCTCTGTGACCCCGCATAGTGCCAAAAAGAACCCCAGGCACCCTGTCCAGAGGTCTTGCAAAGAGCCAGAGGTGGAAATGGGGGCACCTCAGGGACCTGGGGGTCTCTGGGGGTGCGGAGCAGGGAAGGGGCGATGCTCTGGTGAGATCCCAGCCCTCCTGAGTCACCTTCGGAGCCCRCTGACACCGGCGTGGGCAGATCCCGAGTGACAAGGTGTTTGTCAAACCAGTTCCTCCGTGTGCCAGCTCATTGCTCCGGTGCCGCTGCTGGGGCAGGGTCCGCAGGAATGCGGCCGAGCGGCCGAGAGCCACATCCTGCACCCCGGGGCTCTCRGGAAGCAGGACGTCACCATCAGCTCCAAGCCAGGAGCTCCACGTTCATTAGGGATGCCTCGGGATGCCTCATGTGGATGCTCAAGTGACGCCAGGAATTGCTTCCTGGGTCTCTTAGCATCTCTTTGCAAAGTGGGGATGGTATCGACTGTCCCCAGTGTGACTATCTCTGCGTTGTTAAGTGACAGAGCCTTTCAGGAGGTCGGTCTGACGGTTTCCCTGGCTCTCCTGCAGATCCCTGTGCAGCAGTTCTAGCAAAGCAGGAAGCATTTTGACTCCAGCTAAAACGGAGTGGGCGTGTTGAAAAGAATTATTTCAGTTGGATGTTAGGAAAACACGTAGGTGAGCATTTCCTCCTTTCCAACAAGCATTGCAGTGTCTGTAATAACTAGGCCAAGATCTCAGGGTAACATTTGACCTAAGGTGGAGCCAGGCTTGCCAAATAACRTGGCATGTGTTGAAACTCCTGCTCCCAAGTTATTTGGGGTTGAGAGCTCTCGAGGGTGCTGCCATTGCCCGTGCCCAGCGCATGCAGCCCGCGCTGCTCCCTATGGTCCTCACAGCCAAGAATCCAACTTGGAGAGCCCAGGTTCCACTGTAAGGGCCTCACGTCTTCTCTCAATAAGGCTCATCCAAGCGGCTGTTTTATGACCTGGTCAAAATTGCATAGTGCTGGTGTTCTTCTCTCGCTGCAGCTATGGAAAGGCAGCAGTGCTCCCACTTCCAAACGAGCGTGTGAATCTTCCCAAATAACAGCTTTCCCAACCCCATGTGTGGGGCCAGAGCTCATGCTGAGAGAGACCAGCAGCACCAAGCCCCTTCCTAGCCCGGTCTGGTACCTCTGGCCCCGCACACCTGAGCAAACCTGTTACTGGAATTGATTTCCTCGCTCTGTGGAGAGCGAGCTAAGGGAAATTATGCCAGTATCACAACAGCAAATCTGATAAATTAGGGCTTTGGGGTTGATGCTCCATAAAGCAGCCGCTGCAAACCCGGATCTAACATGTTAAATAGGTAATTGACCCATTAGCTGAAAAGATTGAGCTTATATAAGTGGACTCGATGGAAATAAATAAATAAAAAGCCTGCTGCGCCACTTGCTGCACCAGGAAGAAGGCGCGAGGACACAGGAAGCAAAAGGAGGGTGTTTTTCAATTGCTCGTCGGATCCTTTCGAGCAGCGTTGGCAGCCGGGTGCCGCTGCCGCCTGTCGTCAGGCGGCTCTGCCCTTCACTCATTCATGATTTCACTTTGCAGTTTGCAGCGAGCACAAAAAATGTGGGTGTTTAATTCATTACAACATAGATTCCAGTTCAGAAAACAGCCTGAAATGCCTCCTCGTGAAGCTAATTCGGGGCTTGCACATACTCATAATCCTATGGCTTGCATTTTTATGAGCTACCTCTGAGGATCTGGCTTTGGGGATCTGGAGCCAGAATGGATCTGTGTGTTCTTGTGCTGACTAACCCACCTACGCTTCAGCTCTTATTTGCAAGCATATCTTGCATGGTTTGCGCTAGTCTTGACAAAACGACCTGATATTCCTGGAAGCAGCACTTAGGCCGTAGCATTTAGGCCACTGCTTAGCAAAGCGGGGTGCCCCGCTGCAGCTGGGGCCAGGGCTATGCTGATAATCCCACCTCAGGTACTTAAATGCTGCCTTTTTGGTGTGTGCATGCAACGAACTTAAAAAGGGCAGGGAAAGAAAGCATCGTGCAGCCGTTTTGCAGGTGGAGAAGCCAAAGCCCAGCCTGCCAACGCTGTCAAGTCATGGCGATGGCGTAATGGACACGGAGAGGAGCCTGCAGGTCTCCTGGCACCCTCTCCRGTGCTCTAAAACTGATCTTTGTCTCAGATAGGGTGCATCTGGCCACCCGTAATAGGCCTCCCTGCGAGCCATTTGGCATCACAAGAGCAAAGTTGTCCGTGCTCGGATGGTCCATATCCTGCCGCTGTCGGCAGCGGAGTTGCGGTTATTTCCTCTCTCAGGGTTGCTCCATTTCAGATTTTGCAAAAAAAACAGACTATTTCTGAGCTTTTTCGGGGGAGTTGCAGAGTGTGTGTAAAATGCCTGGCAACTTGCACTGCGGTAGGATGGAGTTTAACCCATTTTGCCCGAAAACACCTAGGAAGTAACCAGGGGGACGGCACTGAGGGGCTGATGAGCTGTGGCACAGGGTGATTTGGGGCAGAACCAGCCTGCAACGTGGGACAARCCCCACCAGCCCCTTTCTTGGGGATTTATACCCAATGTGTGGAAGAGGAGGGGAGGTCTCTGGCCCATGGGACTGGGAGCAAAGGCTGGTTCTTGCASGGATGAATCCCGCCTCCCCCAGGCTGTTTTGTCCCCACTTTCACATGGGCGATGAGGTAGTCTTGGGTGGCACGACCTCTCAAAGGCTCCCATCCCCATACTGGCCTTAGGGCCTGTTAACAGATGCCTGCAGAGATGGACCGATAGCCCCAGTTCCCGTCACGACGTTGACTCATTCTGCATCCTCAAGCAAATCACTTCATCCCTTTCCGGCCTCAGTCTCCCCATCCGTTAAGCCAGGTAAGAGCATTGGMTCCCTCCAGGCACTTGCTTAATTGCTTCCAGGTGCAGGTCGCTTCCAACCACAGGTGTTTTCCCTTCAGCAAATCCTCAATCAGGGGTCCTTTTCCCATCTGAAATCCACTACAACTGCCCATGCACCATCACCTTGTCTGGAGGAGAGGAGACAAGGGCTTCCCTGCCTTGCCTCCCAGTCTAGAGAGCTGGACATAGTTTGGATTAGCTAAACATTAAACTATGGTTAGGTGGAAATGAGCACCTGAGGCTTCAGAACGGCATTCCAGAGACACGGCTCAGGGGACACGTGAGGTTTCCATGCGGATCCCCCGGCATGAAAAGGTACCTGGTGTGTGGCAGGGCTGGGATCTGCCCCTCTGTCATGGCCCAACACCAGCAGTTCTGGCTTGCCTGGAAAGAGTGTTCTAAAAATTACCAGCCTTTCCCTAAAGTAGGTGAAATATTTATAAACCCATCCTCTAGAGGAGACCTTTTGCGTAAGCAGCAGCCGCTCTGACTTTAAAAGACACGCAGCGAGCCAGCCGAGGCTTCTTGCCCATCGCAGGGGCAGGGACAGCTTTAATTGCATTTGTCYGGAACAGCTGCACTTATTTACCGGTGCCGAGGCTGCCCGGAGCAGCAGCGGAAAGGCAGAGCTGGGTTTCCAGGGTGCCCTTTCCCTGGACGGGCTGTGCTCCTGGGTGCAGCGGGACCGCAGGGCTCGCCCAGGCGGGCTGAGGGTGCCTGGGGGGGTCACATTTTGGGGGGAGGTTTGGGGAGCAGGAGGCGCGAGGGGTTTCTCATGGGTGCCCCGTGAAGCCGAAGCGGCTCCGCGCTGCTCCGCTCGGTCCCGGGGAGGCTCCGCCTGGCCCGGGAAGGCTCCGCTCGGAACCGGGGAGGCTCCGCCTGGCCCGGGAAGGCTCCGTGCGGCTCCGCCCGGTCCCGGAGAGGTTCTGCCCGGTCCCGGGGAGGCTCCGTGCGGTTCCGCTCGGAACCGGGAAGGTTCCGCGCTCCTCCGCCCGGTCCCGGGGAGGCTCCGGGCGGCTCCGCTCGATCCCGGGGAGGTTCTGCCCGGTCCCGGGGAGGCTCCGGGCGGCTCCGCCCGGTCCCGGGGAGGTTCCGCCCGGCGCGACCCGGCTCGGGGAGGCTCCGCTCCGCCCGGCGCCGGTGCCGGAGGCGGAGCCAGCGCCCGCGCGGCGCCGCGGCCCCCGGAGCCACATCCCGGCCGGGCGGCGCGGGGCCGGGAGCGGAGCGGGGGCCGCAGCGGGCCGGGCTCCCGCCGCCCCACGATGTGGTGGGACGAGCGGGTCTCGGCGCGGTTCCGGAGGAACCTGCAGCCCACGCTCACCTAYTGGAGCGTCTTCTTCAGCTTCGGCCTCTGCATCGCCTTCCTGGGGCCCACGCTGCTGGACCTGCGCTGCCAGACCCAGAGCTCGCTCTCCCAGATCACCTGGGTCTTCTTCTCCCAGCAGTTCTGCCTGCTGCTCGGCAGCTGCCTCGGAGGGGTCTTCAAGAGGACGTAAGGCCGGGCAAACTCATCGCACCCCCTGCCTGGGGTGCTCCCCTGCCTCCCTGCTCTGCCCTGGCTGCTCCCTGCCCGCTGCTCCGGCACCCCCCGTCCTTCCCCGGCTTTGCAGCCCTCCTCCTCCTCCTCCTCCTCCTCCTCCTCTCCTGCCCTGCTTTTTTTTTGCTGTTGTTGCATTTTTTCCTCCCTGCTGTGTGTGTGTTTCTTGGGTCTGACGGCAGAGCGTTGCGGGCTGCTGGAGGAAAGCCCTGCGCACGGTCCTGCCTGCTCCGCGGCCACACTCACCTGAGTGCACGGGCACCAGGACAGGCCGCCGTCCCGCTCCGCTGGCGGCTCCTCCCGTGCTCGCACCGCTGCCCACCAGCTCCCCGGAGCTCCGGGCAGCGGCAGCTGTAGCTGGAGTTCCAGAGCTTCCTGGAAGATGTTTTCCCTAACCCAAGAATTTAGCACAAAAAATATTGCTGAAATCCTGTTTTAATAACCTCGGTGTTGGGCTCTGAGGCACGCGGCTCTGCTGCGGGGCCAGGGAAGAGGCTGCGTCTCCCCTTCGCGCCGGGGACAGGGGCTCTGCAAATCAGGAAGGCGCCCGGGCGCAGCCCAGTGGGGATTTGCTCCGCGTCTCCGCTCCAGGACACGTTTGAAATAAATCACACTGCAAAGGTTGCCAGCCAGGCAGCCGGGGTGATGCGTGGTGACAGCTCTGCCCTCCTCAGTGTCAGCTGGGSATTTACTTTGTCACTGATTCTTCCTGCACTGGTGGAAGGCGTTAGCTCAGTGCGTGTCTCTCCTGTGCGTGTCATATATACATATGTGTGTGTTTAGCAGGTATAGGAGAGGATTTTATAGAAGACCTTGGTTTCTGCAAAATGCCCCTGAAATGTCTGCTAAATTCCTGTCCCATGAATTGGGGAGGATCCCGAGTGGTGCCTGGCGGGGAGGGCGGCTTTAGAGCCCCTGTTCACAAAGCGTCACCTACCCACCGTCCCAGCCAAGATAGGCTCTAGGGTCAAGCCAGGCTTAGTTTCCAGTGACTGTAGGACCTGGACTCTGTTGTTTGCTTTAGGTTAAAATCCAGGTGTTGGTCTGAGCTGTGTGCTCAGGGAAAGCGCTGCTGCTCCCAGATGCTGCTGCGTAGGGGTAGGTGGGACCCGAACCCTCCGCTTCCTCYGTTGAGAGACGTTAACGAACCCCAGGTCGTCGTCTCAGCCCTTTCGCAGCCCTGCTGCAGTCTCGGAGCATGGTGAGGAGAGAACATAACGATGGCAGCCTTTCCTCTGCAACTCACCATGAGTCTGGAGCACTGGAACGGGCTCCAAAATTCCCCATTTACCGGATTTCAAGGAAGAAGAAAGTTTGCCCTTGCGAGTTTCCTCAAGTTGTGCAGAAATGCAGGTGTTGCCTTCACCGTTCCGTGCTGGGGACTCGGATATGCCGGGTGGTCTCTTCCATGGCTTGTGAGGAGGTGCCAGCCCAGGCTGCGGGAAGGTGCTAATGCTCCATGGTTCGTCCCACCACCAGGTTCATACAACAAGGGTGCTGGTTTCTGCTAACTGGTCTTTGGTGCCTGCTCTGCTGCAATTACAACTCTGGGCCAGAAGAACGTGACTTCCGAGGCAGTATCTCAGAATCATTCCTTGGTGGGAGCGGGTTTTAAGAGGAGAGCACCTCGTGCAAACCCCACTCCTGTGCGGGGCCAGGGCGGCAGGAGCCCAGTCAYGCATCGCGTCAGCAGGACGTGGCCAAGGGATGTGTTGGTTTCGCCTTGTCAGGACATGGGTACAGACCCCTCTGAAAGTCCCGGAGCACCTCAGCAAAGATGCTTTTGGAGGAGGTTGGTGGTTCCTAAGAGATCCTGCAGCTGCAGGTGGTTGCAATGGGCAGTGAAGGCCCTGGCAGCCCTGGGTGGGATGTGTCTGTGCCGCTTGCTCTGCGGTGGCTTTGCAGTCCCCTCTTTCTGCCAGGCTCGGTCGCCGAGCTGCTCTGCTGTCTGGTCTCTGCTTCCTTCCTTCCTTCCTTCCTTCCTTCCTTCCTGCCTCTGGGCTTGGCAGCTCCCGGGCAGCGCGGTGCCAACCTGGGCTCTGCCCGCGCGTGGAGCAGCCTCCAGCTCTGCGCGTGGGATGCGACTAACGCGCTGGCTCTGCCGCACCGCGAGCATCCCCGCGGACCCACCGTGAGCGCAGGGAAGCGGCCCTTGGCACCGGGAATGGTCAGTGCTGGCAGAGGAGGAGGCAGCAGCTCCCTCTCCAGGGCTCCCTGTCGTGCAAGGCGGGAGAGGGCTGGGGTGGGTGTCGCAGCTCCCTGGGTGACACGGGGACACCAGCAGCTCCAGCTGCCTCTCCTTGCCAGGAGTTGGGGTTTTCTGCAGCTCTCCTGGTGCAGAGCAAGGTGCAGAGCATCCCCCTTGCACTGCCAGCAGGAGCACACGCTGGAGCCACCTCAATGGGAGCTGCAGCCTTTAGGTGCATCTCTTATTGGTGCCTRTACATCAGATGGGCCTGCATTTGAAAGTGCAAGGCAGAACTGTGGCACAGATGCTGCTCTCGTGGTGRTAATTCCCGCGGCTTTCCTCTCTTCCCCGCCCCAGGTTGGCTCAGTCCTTGTTCGCGCTCTTCGCCTCGTCGCTGGCCATCTCCCTGGTCTTCGCCATCATCCCTCTGTGCCACAACGTGGTGGTGCTGGCTGTGGTTATGGCCGTGGCGGGGCTGGCCATGGGCTGCATCGACACCATCTCCAACATGCAGCTGGTGAAGATCTACCAGAAGGACTCGGCTATTTTCCTGCAGGTGAGCATGGAGCATCCRCCCTGAGGAAGAGGAGGCAGCAGGAACGAGGGCTTGAACAGCTTCCCCGCAGACAGAGGCGGTAAATCCCACCTTTGTGCCCATGTCTCCCGTCTCTTGCAGGCGCTGCATTTCTTCGTGGGCTTCGGGGCGCTGCTGAGCCCGCTCATCGCCGACCCCTTCCTCTCGGACACCAACTGCATCCTCTCCAACAGCACGGCCAACGCGTCCCGCAACCTGCCGCACATCCGCAAGTCGCTGCTCCCGCACCACCCGGGCAACCTGTCCCGCTACGACCTGCCCATGAAGGGCATGGTGGTCACGCACGTGTCCTACGCCTTCTGGATCATGGCCCTCATCAATGTAAGTGCTGCAGACGGAGCAGCCCACGCTGCTGCAGGGCCCGTCCTGCTGCTTGGCTCTGCAACCTCATTTGGGGATGTTTTGGTGTKTTTGGGTTTTCCCAGCCACAGAGAGAGGCGTGAGGGTGGTGGTGCTGGTGGAAAGCAAAGGGTCGTTTTTCCAAGAGTCTGCTTCTGGAGCAGGACGGGTGAATGTAGAGCAGCCCTGTGCCATTCTTGCACCATTCAGTGTGACCGTGGCTGATGTCCTGTCCTTTGGGAAGCCCTTGGGAAGCTGTTCCCACCTTGGAAGCTGTTTTGGAAGTTGTTCCCACCTTCAGGCCAACTCCAGCATCCTGTAGCCGGGGGTTCCACCAGTTACTGACACCYGGAGTCACCGCGTCTTCCTCTGCGGTCAGTCCGGGGAGGAACTTGAGGGCTTGGAAARGACTTGGCAGGAGGAGGATTCGCTTCCTTGTTAGTCCCAGGGAAMCGTGCGCTGCGGGACGGTTGGTGCTGCTGCTTTTGCTCGGGACCCGGGTGCAGAGCCATCCCCGCTGTGCTGGTACCAGCACCATGGGGTGGGCACCGCACCGAGCATGGGCGAGGAGACCCAAAACCAAGGGGCTGCGGCAAGGAAGCCCCACRGTGATCCCTGGGTTGCCCTCCCGTTCCTGTTGTGGCTCTTCCCTGTCCTGGTCACTTGCAATGGAGCTGCTGGAGCCGCCGCGGCCGTTCCCGGCATCCGGAGCCCCGCAGCGTGTCCCGTGTCGACGGGAGCGCTAGGCGCGTGTCCTGCTGCTGCAGCCGGGGCCGAGCGCCGCCCTCCGCGCCCGGGTTGGAGCCACGGGGAATCCGCAGGCTTGGGAATTGCCGGGCTGCTTGTCCAAGTTTTCCAGCTCTCCCCTTGCGAGGCTTTGGACAGATTGCAAATAGGTGTGCATTTGTTCTGTCTTTTGGGGTATTTTTATTTTTATTTTTATTTTTATTTTTAGAGAGAGAAATAGCCCTTTGCGATCAGAAGGGAGCTCCTCCTCACCTGCAGACAGCAGGTTTGGTCAAGTGTAGCCCGTCAGTGCCTCTTATTTTTCCCCCTGTCAACCAAAAGGAGAGTTTTTGGAGCYGTAAGGAGAGTTTTTGGGGTCCCCAGAAGGGTCTGTAGGACCTGCAGCTGTGTAAGTCGAGCCCTTTCCCACTATGGGAGCAGGTTTTCCACTGGGGCTCCTGCTCCGGGAGCAGGTTCCTCCGTGCTGCCGGGTCTGCCTGTTTGCTCATTAACTGAAGGCCCCAGGGCCTCGTTAGCCCCAGGCTGGCGCGAGGAGCTCGGGACCCCACGGTGGGTCTCTGCAGCCGCGCTGGGAAGGGAGGAGAAACCACCTCCAATTACCTCGGAGGCGGCGGATGCTCTGGGAAATGGCCTTTTAATTATAATTATACCAGAGCGGTATCTATTTTAGCAGCTCCCGAGCGAGCTGCCTTAGTTTGAAGTGTTTAATGCCCCATTCCTGGAGCATGGAGAGGAGAGGGTGGTTCAGCCCCATCCTATTCCAAGTAAAGTCCCTGGCAGGTTTTGCTGCTGCCACCAAGTGCTGGTGCCACCAAGTGTCCCCTTGGTCCAGGCAGAACCACATTGTCTTTCCAGGCCCTTGTTCAGGGACCTGACTTGGTTCCATGTTTAAATTAAATAATGCAACCCCAGATACGAGGGTGATCTTGCTCCAGAAATGGCCCTTGTTTTAGGTATAAACACCAGAGGAAGGAGCTGGTGCTCGGCATGCGAAACGCCAGGGAAGGGGATGCAATGAGCAGGATACAGGACTGGAAGCCAAGGCCATCAAGTTGTGTTTTTCTGTCAGAAAAATACAAAAAAAACCCCCAATTTCCATGCTGGCTTTTCAGAAATGTGTGTATTCTGACAGAGACAAAATGATTCATTTTGATTTTCTTGCTTTGTTTAGAGTTGAAATGTCTCTATTTTATTTTGGCGTGCCATGTGTAAAGCTATTAGAATAGTTGTTTCAGTGTTCCTGGAGGGAAATGGTTTTGTTTTAGTGGAATTAAATGGTTCAACATTATCAAAATGAAGTGCTGGGCTGACTCCCAGCCCCAATTTTTCATTCTAAGAGGAAAATTTGTCTTTTTGTCCAGATTTGGAACAAAAAACACATTTTAAAATTCAGTTTCCCACAGAACGGAAATTTCATCACGCAGCCCTTTCCAAGGGGCTGGAAATCAGGAAAATGTTCCTCGGAGAGGGATGTGTTTGTCCGGAAGGTGGTTTCCCACGGGAAGCGCGGCACGCTCCATTGTGCTTAGGTTGCTCAAAAGTAGCCGGGACACAATGGGAGGGAACAACGCGGCGTTCCCGGCGGGAGACCCTCGGGAGGAACCGGGCAGGCCTCCGTGAGCTCAGGGAATGGCCACAGGCTGTCCCATAGTGCAGGTTGCTTATTTTGCATGGGATCTGTGCGTGCAATTGCTGCTCGTTTTGCTCTTTCCCCCCATGCACGATGCTGATGTGACCCTTTCCCCTCTAGTCTAAGAGAACCCCTCTCCCCAAAAGGGCTCCTGCAAAAACACCCCGYGTGCAGGGGCGTTTTGCACGGACCACTCTGGATTTGGGATAGMTCCGAGCTGGTGGTGCTGCACGGGCAGCACCCTTGGGTGCAGGGACATGGGTGCTCCAAGGGCTGCTGTCCTTGTCCCGGCTCCGCGCGTCCCTTGGCTTTGGGACGGGTGCCCGGGCACGTCCAGCTCCTCTCCGTGTGCCCAGCGAGCCGCTTTCGCGGGCGCCGCGGCCCCGTCCACCCCCTGGATTTATGGCCGGCCTCTCCCATGTGCCGGTCATGGAAGACTTTCTCCCAGGCTTTTTGCCAGCAGGACACAGGTCTGGGAGCCCTGGGCAGCTGCTTGTCCTTCATCTTGCTCCATCGGCTTTCCCTGCTTTCCTGGAAGGGTCCCGGTGTCTTAATGAAGTGACAGGGAGCCCGCGGAGAGGTGGGAACCAGAGCCCCACGGCTTGTTTGAAGGCCACATCCATGGTCCTGTCCAGGCCCCATGTGCTCCTTAGGACTGGGAGCTCCACAGTGCCTACCTGTATGGTCAGTCCCTCTGCTTGTGGGTGGTTTTTTATGTGTTTTTTTTTCTTCTTTTCTTTCTCTTTCCTGCAAAATCTGCACTTTAGAAGAATAAAATCTGCTCCCGACCTCCGGAAGGATTAGAACTATCAAGCAAATGCATTTTTCTTCCATGGGACTGAACTAACTGTTCCGATTCCCATTGTTCCCAGAACAATGAAATCCTCGTAAATGAATTCAGTGCAGAGAGGCGGGAGGGGGRAGCAGGGGGGGCGGTTCTCCATACATTTACATGCTGTCCCGAGCCAGCAAAAGGCAGGAAATCGGGAGCTAGAGCTCACACTTGCTCCCGGGGTGCAGCAAACAAGAGCACAGCAGCTGCAGAGGGAGCTGCTGCTTGGGGATGTCCTGGCTCTTTCCCGGGCTTGCTGCAGAATGAGCAGCGCGTGGTGGCAAAGGGCGGTTTCATTTACTTTCCTTGATTTTTTTCTCCAAAAAAGAGCGAGTTKGGGTTTGGAGGCACCGCTGTGTTGTGGGATGGAGCAGGATGGAGCTTGTCCCGGCTCCGCRGAGGCGTCGGGTCCTGCCGGGGGTCCAGGAGCTCGGAGGGCAGGTACCAGCCCGGCCCTAAAGCTACTTTATTTGGTTATTATCACTTTATTCTTTGGCCAGGAGCGGCCAAATATTTTGTATGTGAAGGGCAGGTTGGTGCTTCACGGGGGTTGCATTCAGGTGCCTTCTGTTCCGGTGTCCAAAACGTGAGCGGTACCGGGACCCTCCTGGGACAGGTAGAGCTGGAGGAGATGCCGGAGCCGTGGGGCAGCCCAAAGGGGATCACGGCAGACACCTCGGGTTGGGAGTGATGCTCTCCACGTGGGAATGATGCTCTCCACGTGGGAATGATGCTCTCCACGTGGGAATGATGCTCTCCACGTGGGAATGATGCTCTCCACGTGGGAATGATGCTCTCCACGTGGGAATCTTCTTTTCCTACAAGAAGCCCCCGTGCGCGGGGCCGGTTCCGTGCGCATTGCCAGGCTCCCTCCCGCCGGGGACCAGGGCTGCGTCTGTGTGACACCGGTGACGTATTTACGGTGCCCTCTGTGCCCGCCCAGCTGCCGGTGCCCATCGCCGTGTTCTTCCTGCTCTACAAGGAGCGCATGGTGCCGTGCTGCAACGGGAGCAGCCACCCGCTGCTCTCGGCGGACGAGCTGGCCATGGAAGCGCGCCCGGGCGACAAGGACGAGCTCTCCACCGCGGTGCAGAGGCCCCAGGCGGCGAGAGGTGAGTTTGAGCTCGGGACGCCACCAGAACCAGCTTTGGGAAGGGGTACGGGGCAGGACAAGCTGCGCTCTGAGCTTCTCTGTTGAGAAGTGAAATCCGTCCCCTCTTGACTAAGGTGGGGACTAGCACACTGCCCAAGTGACTAACTCCAGGGTGCCCCAAAAGGTATTTTGGGGCCCAGTTACCCTTGAATTTGATGGGATCACACACCTAAGAATATTGAATTTGATGGGATCACAGACTCAAGAATATTAGTTAGTAACTGGCCACTGGGCTTCCAGGCTGGTTTGCTCCAAAATTAACCTTTGACTCCTAAATTACTTAAGTATATGTGAAAGCCGTGCCCTTGTTTCCTCCTGGCTTTTGGTCAAGAGGTGAGCTGGCTTCTCTGAGCTTAAAAGTCCTAAGGACTCTGCAGAAAGCTGATTTCTTTTTTTTTTTTTTTTTATTAAATCTAAGTATGGAGGTGGTGAGGGGCTGCAGGGGCTTTGTGAGCACACCTCTCGTGTCTAATGGGGTTTTGCTCTAAGAGCATTGCCCAGCAGCATGGAGCTCCCAAAGGGGAAGAGGAGCTCGAACAAGAACCCTAAGCAGAGCAGCGAGCTCGGGGTGGGTGGGTGGGTGAGCTCCCAGCCTGGGGCAGTAGCCCCCTGTGCAAAACCCCTCCTGCCTCTCGATATAGAAGTAGGTCTAGAGGGTCGGGGCTCCGTCCTGCAGCCGAGCGTGGGGCAGATGCGCGCGCTCCAGCTGCCTTTGCTCTGCCTYGTCTCCCACCAGGTCACGAGGACTTGTTTAGCTGCTGCCAAAGCAAAAACTTCCGAGGGGCTTCGTACGCCTACTTCGCGGTGCACATCACCGGGGCGCTGGTTCTCTTCATGACCGATGGCATTGTGGTGAGTTCAGCTGGTCCAGGCTCTGGGCTGAGCAAAGCTGTAGAGCTTCTTTCCCTCTAAAACAGGCCCTTGTGGGGGAAAAAGGATTTTTGTCTTTTCAAGCTAAGTGCTTTGCATGCATTTTACCCAATACTGCTGTTAGTCTTGCCCTTTTGGAGTCTTTCCTCTCTATGTTCTACTTCTGCTGGAAGTTTGTCCCCAGATGCAAATCCTTGGGACTAGGGATCATCCAGGTGAGGCTGCAGGTCCCCACGTGGCTCTCCAGCAATCTGCACGTGCAGCAAGCGCAGGGGACAGGCAAGGTGCAAAGCAGGAGGTCTGCAAAGCGACGTGACCTGCTGTGCTGCTCTCCCCGCAGGGCGAGTACTCGGGCTTCATCTACAGCTACGCCGTGGAAGAGCCTCTCTCCGTGGTGCATAAAGTCGCCGGGTACCTGCCCAGCCTCTTCTGGGGCTTCATCACGCTGGGCAGRCTCATCTCCATCCCCGTGTCCTACCGCATGAAGCCTGCAACCATGGTCTTCATCAATGTGGTGAGGCTATTTTTTTTTGGCGTGTCCTYCTCCTGCTGGTCTCCAAGCTGCTCTCTGGCTTGGATGTGCAGAGGGGCAGCTCCTCTTGTACAACACCCAGGGTTGCTCTTGCAGGGAAATTTATGCCCCTGTTTTCCCTCTTTTGGGGCTGATTCCTCAGTATATTCTCTGCTTAGTATGTAAAATATCTGGTATACCTTAATTTCATTAAATATTCTTGTGAAGAAAGGGGAGGGAATCCTGGATCCAAGCTACTCTATGTGCAAATGCACAAATCCAGAATCAGGCTAAACAGTTAAGAAAAATAATGTGTACTGGTGTTGCAGACAGCATGAGCTCCCTCTGCTGCCACTCTGTGCCATTGCCAACAATTGGTCTTTAATATTTTTGCTTCTGCTTGTTGCTAAAGTGAACTGGAGGGAGAGCGCGTTTGGTGAAGTTCTGTGGGTTCTTCAGCTTTACTCCTCATGTTTTAGGGTTCTGAAGGGGTAGATTCCTTARCTGGTTGAATAAGAGTTTTTCGTGATCAAGACACCTAAACATTAGAGAAGTGGCAGTATTGGTTTGTTTAAAAGCTGAAAAATATTTTTCTGGTTATGGTCTACCTAATCAAATTGAGACATACTAATTATGTAGTTAAAGTCCTGTTAGAAATAATAACCGAATCCTATATTGTTAAGGCAGACAGACTGAGCTTAAGCTAGTTGTTTTGCAGATACTGTGATCACTTTCTCAGTATGGCTTATTTTCCTTTCCACAGTAATTTTTATTTTTAAATAAAACCTTCAACTCTCTTGCAGTCAGCCTTTTACCTCCCTACCGCCTCCGTTTGTGTTTTTCCCAGGTGGGTGTCCTCGTAACCTTCCTCCTCCTCCTGATCTTCTCCTCCAGYGTGGTCTTCCTCTTCGTGGGGACAGCGAGCCTGGGGCTCTTCCTCAGCAGCACCTTCCCCAGCATGCTGGCCTACACCGAGGACATCCTGCAGTACAAAGGTAGGCAGGGACCTGCGGGCACCCGCCTGACCTGCCTCCGTTACACCCAGCAAGCCCCTTCCCTGCTCAGGAATGCCTAGAAAGACAAGATATACTTAGGAAAACTATTAAAATTACCTCTTTTTCCTGGTTTGCAGTCAGAGAAGCAGGCTACCTGCGTCCCAGTTTAGTAGCCCGTACAGGCAGTGATCCAGAGTGGTGCTTAGGTTCCTGCAGCTCATCCGTGGGCCAGCGCTAGGCTTCCTGCGTGCTGACCAGCAGTTCTGCTTTCGAGGCTTACGGGCAGCTTGTTTGAAAGCACAGCCCTGCTCATCAGGGAACTGAAACTCCTTGAGCTTGGCCAGCTGCTGCAGGACATCCCTGCCAGCCTCAGGCTTTGGGACGGTGGTGGAGAAGCATGGAAATCTTTTCAGCAGGACGCATTGGTGCTCATACAGACACAGCGAGCGACAAAACAGGCCAACCTCTTCCTTTTCTTGGCTCAAACGTTTACCTTTCYATATTACCGTGTGTCAGAAGAGTCRTTCTCAGCGCCAGAAGGAAACATCCATTAAGGATTAGCAAATGCTGTAGAGAGAGACAGGAAAGAGCAGTTTAAAAGCAGCTACCACCTGACTGCTGCTGTGTTATTTGTTCCCTGTCAACATGACTCGCCCTGTTTTCTTTGCAGGTTGTGCTACAACAGTGCTAGTGACCGGCGCTGGGATCGGAGAGATGGTACTACAGCTACTGGTGGGGTCGGTAAGTGTGGACTAAGTCCAGGCATGCCAAAACCAGCCTGGMACAGGCAAGATCTTTTATTCCCCTATGTGGCCAGCTTCTGGAGCTACCCACCAAAATAAAGCTGGTATTAATGTCACCAGAAGCAAGTTAAATGAGTGCTATGACATGTTCCTCTTTCTTTTTCCCCTTCTCTAACTGCAGATCATACATGAGCAGGGCAGCTACAGTTTCCTGGTCTGTGGGATGATCTTTGGAGGCTTGGCCTTTACCTTCTACGCCTTCCTCTTATTCTTCCACAGGATGTACCCCAAGCCCTCGTCAGGTGAGAAAGCGCCAGCATTCAGCTCTGCTCTATAATGAGAGGCAGAGTGCCACAGGCATCAATACCTAACCAGCGTGCAGCACTTCAGCAAAATGCTAGGAAATGTTTATTTTACTTCTGCTTCCTGTCCCCTCTTCCTGCTTTGACTTGCCCACAAAAGCCTTGGCAGCCACAGCTCTGGATTGTGGGTTTTTTTTTTTTTTTGCATTAGAGATGTGAGGGAAAACTAGGAATGTTCTGTGGACCACAGAAGAGCCGCAACCCAAAGAGGATGGTAGCTGTGAAAGCACCTCTGTGCACTGGCTACTGCAGGGCTAGTAAAAGGAAAGGGTTAAGTCCTGCTAGTGGAGGATTCCACAAGTTTCCTAAGGCTGCTCATTTTCCAAAATCCAGGAAGATCTTGGGTTTCCCCTCCAAAACAGTTTCCAATAAGGGCATCACTGACAAAGGATCCCTCTTACCTATTGCCTCAGACGAGTTGCTTTTATCTAAGCACTTTTTACAAAAGCAGCAGGGTTTGACAGCCAAACAGCTTGTCCAGGTTGGGGAGCTGGAGGCCCTTCTCTCAGCTGATGAAGCTGMTGCTAATGCAGGAGGTGACAGAGCAGCAACAGCCCCTGTTAAGAGAGCATATGCATTTAAATCACCTAATTAGTGCATTCAGAAGTGTCTTCATGTCCCTTTTGCAGATCTGGATGCCACCTCACCCGACAAGCCAGCAGTAACAGAGGACAATGGACTTTATCAGCGCTAAGAAAACAGTGGACAAGCCCTAGACAAGCAATAAAACAACACACAATTAAGCGTTAGCATTGAGGATGATTTCACRTTTTATGACTGAATCGAGCAAGTTCTCTGCAATCAGACGCACATTAGATTGGAATAAGTCAGAATCGAGAAATTGCCCTAAAACACTGTGTCGAGACAAGCACAAGCTGCCCATGTCACACATGCCAAGAAGAAGACGGGAAACAGCAGCCTGGCCCTGTATGTAAAAGGCTGATACAGCAGGTAGGATGGAGAAGAGTGACTGCTTTGTACCAAATCAGAGAACAGGTGGGGTGGAGGGGTCTCTCTGTTCCATTTATTACATTTTAATTACCTCTTGGCTTAGTCAAGGAACTTAACTTTTTCTTTGGGTCTACAGGAGCCTTTCTGATTTACAGAACAGAACTGGTTTTGAATTCATTTTCGTGCAACACTGGGGTACCTAGGTGAGCTCCGTGCATCTTTCCAAAGGGGGAAAAAATGACATTCCTCTCAAACCACCACGTGCACAGTGGTAGCAGGCTCTATCCATGTTTGCACACTTGATAATTCTTGTATATTTACACAGCATCAGACATGTTCACCGAGACGCTGTCTTACTCAGCATGCTAGGGCCTCTTGATTATTAAAATCATTAAGCTTGTAGAGTCAACAATGAATTGTGGTGGTTTGTTTTGCTTTAAGTCATTAGTTTAGCTGCTACACTGCAGTGTTTAATAGGGCGGTTCTATTTCTAGCTTCCAGTTGAAGCTTAAACAGAAGTATTGGGGAGCCAGCCTCCAGCTGCTTAATCTGTGCAATACTTATTGTTAATAACAGGTGCCTTCTGTAAGGTACTTTTTATACCCCACGCATGACCTGTTACAAGCTATGAAGAAAGGACTGGCTTTAGAAGAGCATAAAGCTGCATACATCTATTTCTTCAGTGAGTGATTGGACATGTATTTTTGCTTTAACTGCTGTACGTGGATGTACATATGTATGTGTGTATATAAAGCAGTGTTTAATTAAAGATGATTGATTGCTAGATTTCAGCATGACTGGACTCGGGTAACTTAAGGCCTTTCTGGGACAGGATTCTCAGCTACACCTTAAGCAGCTGAAATGTTCATAATGAMTATAGCTCACTCTGAGAGCTGTTTAATTTAAAGTGGTTTTAGAATTTTCATTTTTTCACCAAGCATTAGTGCTTCCAAAAAACACCTTCGTGTGCACAATTCCTTTCAGAAGAACTGAAGTATTGATTTGACTTCATATGCCAGCCAAAGCAGGGAGAAAGTGTTAAATGCACCTGAGTTTAGGGGCTGTCTCCTAAATGTTCTTCTCATACCTTGTATCCAGTGCAACAGGAGCTGCAATTCCTCTCTAGCACCACYGGATGCCACTGTTAATTCTGCTGGAGATGGCTGGGATGAGAAGAGCGGTGCTGAAAATGCCATTTGTAGCAGAAAATAGAATCTGTCGTTAATAGAGCTCTATGAGAGCCCTGTCTCCACCCCTGTCCACAGGAAATCAGCATGAAACCATAACTCATGTWTACTTTGAAAGAAGTCAACTCAGACAGATTACATATACGTCAGTACAGAGGGTGGCAGAAGCAAACACAAGTCTTGTCCACCTTGCAAGGTTAAGACAGGACCTGGCTCAATGCTGGTGCCAGAACAGAGTTTCTCTATTGTCAAAGTGTGCTTGATAATGCAATTCTCCGTTTTAGCAGCAGCATTTCATAGGCTGGAGCAATTTGCCAAGGAAAATCTTAATCCAACAGTACCTGATCCATGGAAAAAAGCCTGTGCAGTAGCTCCCAAGCTTGCAGCAGCACCTCCAGCGCTGTCTCCATCCGGCACAGGGGCTGGAGCACGGGCCTCTAGGAACAGACAGGTTAGCATGAGCCTTATCACAGAGCTCGCTGCCCTGCACCTCTAACTTCCCCAGCAAAAACAGGCAAAAAGATGCGTAACTTTGTTAAAAATATTTATTTAAAAAAATACAATTGTTTTGCATGTCTGGTTGCACATAACTATTAACATATGATTGACTTGAATAATTTGCTACAATGCTTTTTTAAAGCCAGCTTGCATTATACAAAGCAAATCCCTCTGTCAGTTCTTACATAAAATAGTTTTCTTTAACTATTCCCACCCCTTTTTTAAAAAAGATTGCAATACATTGTTTTTTTTTTTTTTTGCACAAAAAATTGAAGCAATAGAAAAGTCACCTGATTTCTCAGGAAAGACCTTCATTATGTTTGAGTAACAACTGCCAAAAATGCCACTCTTTGAAAAGAGCATTTCATACTCTGAAGTGTCATTACAGTGCACCTCATCCAAAGTAAGCTTGGTAGCTTAGAACTTTGCCCTGCAAATTGTTGCCACACCTGAAATGCATTCAAATAACTGCATATTTGCTATAGTAAAGCTGATTTTTTTTCTTTTTTTTTTTTTTTTTTCAATATGCTATCAACATGCTGAAGGTCTTCCTAATATGTCACCTTGGAAGGTTAAATAAAAGCAAATTGAGTAACACCGAACAATTACGGAAAAACTTTGGCTATTTATGTACTTGCATTACATACCAGCGTTTTTTTAAACACAAGGGCATTAAGATACTCTGTATTATAGGTGTGTGCTCCAAAAACAAGATGTTAGGCTGAGAAGCTACTCTATCCCAGGCAGTGCACCAGCAAGGTCTAAGATTAGGGCTGTTTCTAAAAGACCATGTCTAGAATAAATCTCCAGTGTAGGAAGTCAGCAGACATTCTCTACCCCATACCAGAAATTTATTTCAGCTCTTGACTTGGCAGTATACATTAAATGCAATTCTGTTCTGGAAAGAGTGATTGAAAATGTTCTCTGCTGCCTTCAGTATAATTTTACAGAAAGGTCTGTTCAACTTACTTRCTGGAAAGTAAAACGGACTGTTGTTTCAGAGTTAAGGAGTAAGTTGACTGAAGTGATTGGTCTCAGTTCATCCTACATAAAGATGTCAGAGCTGCTGGAGGATTAAAAAAAGCCTGCAGACATCAGCTTAACTGAAAAATTCAATTGAGAGTAACAGGAAAAGCATCCAAAAGTCACTTTCCAAAACAGATGTGCACTTTTAAAAATAAAACAGAACAACAACTGCCCCATATTACCATTGCTGATTAGGTTGTTAAGTGCTCTATACCTTAATGTAAACTTCCCTGTCCTAAGTCTGGTGGGACATTAGACAAAAGCTGCAAGGAACAGGGGGTTAAATCCGATCCCTTGCAGGGCTCTGCTCCTGTTTCCAGCCCCTGGGCCCCGACACGAACCTGCCACCCCAAAACAGGCCCGCGAGTTCCCCAAGACAGGGGGTCCTGCTGGTCAATGATCCCTGTTGTTTCAGTTGTGCCTTAATTCCAGCTGTCCTAATATACGTTACAAAGAACAACCGATATTTGTATCCTTACTCTGCAAGTCACTAGAATTTGTCCATTTAGTCACCTCTATGATTAAGAATATATACTTCTCAGCTATAAAAACAGAGGGGGGAGGAGGGAGATAAGCATAAATGTGCTACTGTACTTATCACAAAACACTGTGACGTACATAAGGCCATCTGGTAACACTGCAACAGAATACAAACAAGATTTTTTTTAAAAGGGAGTTTCAGAATACAACTTTTTTTTTTTAAAAAACTACAATGAATAATCTCAACCCTGTTCACAGAGAATTAACATTAAAACTAGTACATCATATATATAAAACTGTGCAACTGAACAACAGCAGAACAAAAAAAAAAAAGAAAAAAAGAAAGGTCAACACAAGTCTCTAAAGCAGTTCCAAAGCCTGAAGAGTTAAGACATGCTAGCCAAAAAAACCACAACACATCTCAAGGAGCCTCGGGCAAACCCAGGTATTGTAACCCCCAGCACACACTAGGACCCATGCAGAGGCCGTCCACGAAGCCGTCCTGTGTTCATAGAATGAAGGAAAAAAGAAAATTAAAAAAAAATAAGAGTTTCCAGTTATTGGTGCAGCACTAGGGTGGTGCTGCTCTTGGGCTGGGCCGGGCTCCGACTCTCCTGCCCTGCTCTGCTCACAGTTCAAGCAGTGGCTCATGGCAAGAAGCAGCCCCCGGTTCCCAAAGGGTCAGAATTATCACGTTACAAAGCAAAAATGAAGAAGAAAGGACTTTTTTGAGATGAAAACCTTCTGCAATGCCTACCTAGAAGCACATGTTTGGGGAAAAAGAGAAAAAAAAAAMCRCCAAAATTTTTGTTCCATGAACATAAAACTAGTCAAAGATTAATTTAAGACACTTTTTTGGGGAAAGAAGTGGCATACAACAACGTCAAAGATGCATTTAAAAATAACCTTTGGCAAATAATTAGTCCACAAAGTGGTACAATGGATTGTACACCCCAACACCCCTGAACCCCCCCCAAAAACCCACAAGAACATGTGCAAAACATTCAAAAGTGGCAGCTGCATCCTGCATAGTGCAGTACCCGCCCCGGATACACGGTAGGCGCTGGCTGGCACTAGAACACGCTGAGCACAYGGGCTCACACGCGTGTGCAGCACACGCATGTGCGTATGACCGAGCTCACCCCACCTCCGTTAAGGGTATATATAAACCCCAAAGTTTTCAGCCATCAGAGGATGCTCTCTAGCACATCTATAGAATAGCTCCACAGTCAAAAATCTTCTACAAAAGTCTTTGGAGAGGGAGAGTAACTAAAAATCAGATCTAGTCAGTTCACTGTGGGTTTTTTTTTTTAGAATAATACATACAAAGCTTGCTACCCCAAAAGGGAAACACATTAGCATATACATTCAAGAGAAAACATAGGGCCCTGCCCTGCTTTCTTATCTTGCAAATCATATWTTTTTTTTTAATTAAAAAAAGTGTGGTCGTGGTCAGCAAAGCTGCGTCCTCTGAAAGGATGGACATTCTGCTGCAAACGTCCTTCCTTCTTTATTTGTTCTTTGCACAAAGGCAAAATGAGTGTAAAAGTTTAGGCTCCACTAGCCCCCCCAAAGCCAAAATTTACCCTTGCTGCTTTAGGTGGCCTCAAGAGACGGAACGAGGCAGAGGCTGCAGCACTTGGCAGTTCCACTATTGCATCCTTAGAGCTAAGAGCACGCTGCAGAGAAAGGGGTTGGGTTTATTCCACTAAAATATTTCCTCCTGCAGGAGCACCTTTTATAAAAGGCTGCTATGGTGTCAGTAACTGCTCGAACCAAGTGGGAGGCTTTCAGGCTGAGAACTGCCTAAACCAACCAGCACTGCAGTTTACATTTTAAGCTGCGTCTGCCAACCCCTGATTTCGGCAGATCAGCTGCAGCATTTCACGTGTTCATCACTACTCMACTCGGTGGGATGGCCAAAGGCTTCCCCATTAAGCACATTTGCTAATACTGTTCAGGCTAGAGAGCAGCCATTGCCATTTACTGTTTAATTGAATTCAATTACACCATTAAAATTCCTGTTTAGGCAAGACATACTTGACCTCGTTAAAAAAAACGCCCCAAATCAGCTTCAAAATGACGTGACTGCAATTCTAATGGATTATCAGCTGGCCTGCTGCGTGCACCGTCCTGTGGGGCTCAGGCTCTTTGCTATACCATGCTCTATAATTAAGATAAAATAAACTATCCATACTGAAGACCTCAGAGGTCAGAGAGTACGTGCATTTCTTACACGTGAGAACTAAGGAACAAAACAGAATGGAATTGCTGTGGCCTCCCAAAACGCAAACAGCAAGTTTTAAAATACCTGTCAACTTCGACGCTGTTCCTGAACTGCTGCTGTAGCATTTCCATTGCTGACAATGCCAAGATCACCTCTTGATACAACACTGAGATGCACCTTGTGAACAAGTATGCATTAAAAAAGGAAGAAGTTAAATTGTGTAACAGAACATGAGCACATAAAAAAAATTATATATGCTATAAAACAGGAGCAAAACCTAAAAGGGTATAGGAATCAAGCATGGAGAGCCCGCAGATTGTCAGAAYTGTAGGATTCTGCTAGAAAAATGCTACAGAAGTGGATCAGAACTCTGCATTTCAGTTCACCTGAGAAACTGCATCAATGGGATAGTCTGGTTCTTTGCACCGAGCTCAATTTGCAAGAGTTCTTGCATCAAAGCTGAAACCAGGCGGGAGCCTTCCTACGTTAGATGGCTGCATTTTTAAAAGCTGCGTAAATGGATATACACCCAGAAGCGGCCTTCACGGGGTTAAAATGAACACTATACAAAATAAAACCAACCCATTTGCTAGATATCTGAACTTGAAAATATATCGAAAGGTGAAATTATCCTAGACAAACCACCGAACAAAGTCTTTAAGAGCATAACTCACGTGCCACTGCATGGAGAGTGACGTCTCCAGACCCAAAGTGAATACAAAGAATGCTCAAATTCAAGGAATTTCTGTATCTCCTGACCTACTGCAACAGGCAACTTCAGGGTGCCAAAGCACAGGAAAACATTCAGCAGACACCGCTGAAGACCAGTCTTCTGAAACAAGGGTCCAGGCTTAGCTGAGGGGAGGGAAAAGACTTCCCTCCGTCATCCCCATTGCTAGGTTTACATTCCCTGGAAACAGGTAGAGRCAAAACAAGCTATGGTTTTATAACCATAGGTTTTTAGTAACTCATTTCTTCCTTTCATGGGTGGCCTTTGCTAGCAGCATGCGTTGCTAGTGGCGCCCTGCAGGTCAGGAGCTGAAGGAAAGCCAGACGTGGCACAGGGGGCAAGAGCAGCACAAGGTTTTTGGCCCCGTGCTACTATCACAAAGCAGCAGCAACAGGGAAAAGAGGCTTCCAGAAGCAGGACAGATGTGCAGCTTCGTGCTCATCCAGGCTAATTCTATCAGCTGTGCATTAACCATTGCAATGCAAAAACACATGAGCATTTGAGAACAGCTACGTCAGCAACGTGAATTTTAATATAATAAAATGTTTCGGTAATGCTGCACTATTAATTGCTTTAAACCAACATGGTATAATACTCCTATACAAACAGCCTACACGGCAACTAAAAAAGTCTGTATTAACCCCTACCTTCCCTATGCTGTATTAAAAAACAAGCTGCAACAAGCTGCAAAATACTCCGAACGGAGCTGGATTTGCTAACCCTGCTCCAAGGAATGCAGAACGGCGCTGTGCTCCGTCGGGAATGCGCCGATTCCAAAACGCTGGCAGTTGGGTACTGGTTAAATGTGCGTTTAATGAGATGGCATCACCCTAAGCAACCTGGAGAAAAGGGGAGCAAGCATGTCAGCTCGCTTACCCCTCCAACCTGCTTTGCCAACTGCCTCCTGAGGTTATAATCCTATGTGGGGCTTTTATTTTCCTAGGCAAGTGCTTAAGAAACAAAAATAATCACCTTGCAGTGCTACCTGTCAGGAGGTTGGGCATTATCGGATTGAAACCAACACATCCAGGCTGCATTTATTTCCATATTAATTTCCTCTGAAGAAGGTATTCCTAAAGAAAAGATGAACGTGCCTCTCATCAGCCACCTATGGCAGTGCAATCTTAGGAAAATCCTTGGAGAAGAAGAGCATGACACGAGGCCAAGCCAAACTGAAAAGCTACATCAGCATTTGGTTCTCTTGCATACCTATACTCAAAGTGATACAGTCTACAAAACCATTAAGTGCACGTGTGCACATCCACAACTTTTAAGCAAATAAACGTGGCTTTTCTCCAAAGGGTACAAGGAAAGGGAAGCAATTAAATTGCAAGTCTTTAGTGCTCATTAATTATTTTTAAATTCTAATCCTAGTCTGCGATGTTGCTGTCGGGTCCACACACTCAGTGGGAATAAAATCGGCCAACCTAACACAACCATTGAAAGTGCCGCTATTTATATAGAGCTATATATAATTTCTAGAGCACACTCATCAACTCTCATGCAAACCAGAAAATTCCAATGCCTGCTCTTAATCATGACCTGCAGCTTTCTTCCTGCATTAAGAAAATAAAAAAAAAAAAGTCAATATTGCACATTGTCATTTAAGAGCCACCGGCACGGGAACTGTATCCTCTCTGATTAAAACAGGCATCGGGATTATGCCTCGGACTTAAGCCAGCGGGAAGACAGTTCATTACATGAGCTAACTCCCTGCAGCCTCTGCCTAGAGCCAGGCACGTGCTTTTCTCCAGCCTCCCTCGGGACACGGGGCTTTCTGCGTGAACGGTGCCCTCAAGTGACACCGTTGCGCCCAGCCATCGAGCCCAAAAACGCACCCTTTGGTTGGTATATGTCACTGCTAGAATACAGAGCGGTAAATTGAGGGCATCGCCACACATGAGCATTAAAGTGAATCCAGAATCTGCAGGAGTGGCAGAGGGAAAACTCCCAAAAGTCGAGCTCACCATGGACCTGTGGGATGGGTGGACCAGAGAGAAGCACAACGCTGTAACAGTGCAACGCCAGCTCTCCCTGCTCCGAGGGCACAACCTTGCTCTGCTCAATAAACCTCAGTCTAAGACAGGAYGTCAAAGCAAAGAGATGGTCGCTGGTTTCTAGTGGACATTTTATGCCAAAGATTATCCTGCACCACCAGCTCCACGTACGGATGTGAGTAGCAAACAGAAGCTGCTGCCTGACAGCAGATGGCTACAGCGGAAGGACACACGGCCCAGTGCCAACAGACCACGACAGCCACTCTCCAAGGGCTGGGAGAAGAGAAACCCTTCTCTTTCATTCCTCAGTTCTCTTAAAAGGCCTCCTGAGGTTCTAAAAATCTATGTACAAACTTAATTTCGTCAGTGTTTCAAATGGCTCTGGAAACTAAACTCGTACTAACCCATACACATAAAGCCACCAAGAAAAATAAGCAAGCACAAATTTACAGTAAGGTTGATATAGTGTGACACCTCTCAACTATCTGTACACACTAGGCCTAACCTTTTCAGGGTCTCAGCTCCTGCTCAAATAACGAAAAGCAATAGATTTAAAGCAAAACTTGGGGGTAAGTGCTGGGAGAAAAGGAGCTTTTCCACTTCAAGTGTCTCAACTGTGGGAAASGAGCAGTAACGTTAATGCTCGGCTGTTAGTGTTCTCACCCACCGCTTGGGTCTGAAGCTCTAGCATCAGGCAGCAACCTCACCGAGTACAAACACACCCTCGATCCTCACGTAAAATCCATCGTGCTGCTAATTTGCTAGCAGTCAAATCACAGGCTTTCTAACAGATTGCTGTCAAAAGAAATGYTTGGACTGGAGCATTCAATCGATCCGAGAAGTGAAAGGAACCAACCCCGCCATCCGCTTGTGTCCTTGCCGAAGGGAGGGCAGGGAAGCCTCCAGCCCCTTTCTTGGAGAGGTTTGCATGCAATGCTGTTCAAAAACAAATGTCTGTATCTCAGTAACACCGTCGCTGAGTTTTTTCCTTGAAAATTGCTCCCTGCAAAAAGACAAGAGGTTTTTACAGCAGATAAGACGCGAGCTGTTTCGTTGCTGCCCAAGTTTCTCAGGCCCCAAGGCAAAGCCGAGTGCTCACACCCCTTTCCCCAGCATTTCCTGGAATGTCAGCTTCAATCACACTTAGATTTCTTCTTGCCAAGCACAGGAAGCAGAAGAACAGAGGGTTTTCCAAGAGTCGAAGAGAAAAGACTTCTCTGATACCTTTTACTGCAGTCAGTGCAGACTCAGCTACTGCAACACAAAGTGAAATTCCCTTTACCCATAGCGAAGTCTTCCAAACCAGGAGGGAAGAGAAGAGACTGGAGCTCTGGGCTCCTATTAAGGCGTTTGCATATACATTCCCGATTTGGGTCTTCAGAACAGGGAATTTCGCAAAAAAAAAAAAGGCATTTTACAATTGGGAATGGCAGAAACTATGACTGTTGATAATCTCTGTGGAATTATAAATTGCTCATTTAAAAAAACACGGTTAAATATAAGTGTCATAATCTTTCCCTTGCTCGCCAATATGTCCTTTCCATGAGTTCGTGTGCTATGTCTTCTGAAGATCTGGGGAAAATGGCCCAGGGGTAGAGGGTCCATCCAGTCCAGACAGAGTAAACGGCCCATGACTGTTCAGCACTGATGGAAACTAAGAGACAAAAGAAATGATTAACAAAAAGGGCATTTTAATTTACTGTTCCTCTCATACCTGTGTCTATAAAAGCTCCCCCACAACAAAAGACCAAAATGCTTTCAAGGAATCTCCCGGGCTTCCTCCAGTGATGGACTGTTGAAGTGCCAGGGTGTCACCGACTGTAGTGACAGCCGATCCGGCTGTAGTGCCGAGTACTGCTGTGCACAGAGAGGATCAGAGTCTGCAACCCCTGCACTCACCATGGGCTATATCCTGAACTAGTTTGATTCCTACTTGGCGATTTTAATACCTGTTCTCGGAAACACCGCTTTTAAATTGTTCCTCGATTCCTTATCAGCTATTACAGAGAAAGAGATCCCGTGGATTTTCAGACCTCCTTGTTAAACCCCTGTTCTGACTGTACATATAAGCTACTSCCTTCATCTCCATGGAGATGACAGATATAAACCCAAAAGACAATTTAAATTTCATCCTCTAAGCATTATCAGGCAGTATATACAGSTATTCTAGCTCCAAAGGGGAAGGARAAGCATCACCAATTACAACTTGAGGAMCTTAAAAACATGCATTACTTAAATGAAAATATGCATCAAAAACCATGAAGCTGAGAATTTCCAAACAGCAGAAGAGAGCAAACTATGAAGATCATGCAAAACTGTGCTACATGTTGCTACAGCAATCACACAGATGCAAAATCTCCCTCCCATTAATAGCAGTGAGACTTAATTAATGTGCTTCAGCAGAAGAAGCTGTAACAAACTGTTACAGGACTCCGTGGAGAGCATCAAATTCCATTTCTGGTAAAGTCTCAACCAAGAATGGGACAGGAAGGCTTTTTTTTTTTTTTTTTCAGGAGGGACAGACCTAAAAAAATTCCTTCTCTAATTCCAACTACCATTGGAACTACCATTGGAATACAACTACCATTAATTTAAGTGTGTGGCCCTGTGGCAGGGCCTGGCTGAGCGTGGCTTACCTGGAAGAGGGTATTAGCACCTTGCAACCTGGCAGGACTGAGAGGAGCAACCGGGCTCAGAGTACTCCAGAAGTGAATGCTGGAGAGCAAGGGGCTGGGCGTCAGCAGGATGGGAGTCTGCAAGGGAACAAAGAAGGTCAGCCACAAGTTAAACCTCCTGCATATGTAAATCCAGGCACAATAATCCAGCTCCTACAGCTGCATAGGGCTAGATCCGAGCCGTTCCTCCCTCCAAGCCCACAGGAGCACCAATCCTCCTGCCTCCCTTCCCCGTTCTTAGCAATTGGCCCCATTTTCCCAGCAGCTGCCAATTCCTGCTGCAACTTACAGCAAACCAGGCGCAGGCAATTCAGTGTGCAACACCTGTAAGAGGTTTGGGAAAACTCCATTTATGAGTTTAAAATTAGCAGGCACTGGGCGTACAGGTGACCTGAGTGACACCAAATGTCAGCTACAACTAAAGAAAGTTGCATCCAACCTCTGCAACCACTGGATTTTCCAGGTTCCCCTGCCAAATACTCTAAAGGGTGCCAAAAAAGTAGCTACGCTTGAGGTTTTTTCCTGTCTTTAGCTGTTTTGGTCTTCAATCAGCAGTTTCCCTACGGTTTCCTTCCAACTGCAGCTTATTAAAGGAAAGAGATTAAATATATACAGAACGATATACCAGCCTAGCCCTATGCGTTTCTCTTCCAAATCTCCCATGAGGAACGAAAGCCTTTCCTTTCCACACAGTGATAACACCCCAGTTAGGCAGCCATCCACATGACTTTTAGTCACAACACTCTGTCTTAAGCAAATAGCTACTAAATCAAATTAAAAACCACCGTTAAAAGAAACCTCAGTGGCTCTCTGTTTATTTTTAAACCATTTTCACAATCAGCCTGAAAGACAGGGAAAGATTTTAGGATTTTTAAAGAAATTCCTTTCAATCTGGGAAGCTTTACCAGGAAGATCCTGGTGCTGGTTTGGGGCGTGCTCCCCATATGCTAAGCTTGYACAGGCACGTAAAGGTGAAACGTATAGGCACACTTTAGGGTTAAAGTTAATGTTGATTACAAATGTTTTGGAACAACCTTCTGTTTTACAGAAAAAGGCCGTGATACCCTGATACATCCTGATTTCAGAACTCCAAATATAATCTACTGGCTATTTTTCCACTTCTACTCTACTGTTTTTAAATATAACCACTATTATTACCTAATAAAAAAGGAAGGTTAAGAAGGGGATTAGGTTACCTGAGAGAAAAGTGCTGGAGTAAGAGAAGCAGTTGGGAGAGAAGGGCTCAGTATCCCCAGCGGGCTTGGATCACTGCCTGTAATGACCAGAGTGGGAGCCAACTCCAGCCCTTTGGGTTTTTTAGATCTGGAGAGGTGATTGGCAAATTCCTTCTCCAGCACGGAGGAATCCTGCTCTTTGGGCTCTGGGGATTGGTGCTGAAGGCTCTGAGCCTGTTCCAGCTGCTGAGAAGCCACTGACTCTATGTCCGTGTCAATGTCCAGGTCAGGGTTAGAGCTCAAGGGTGGCGAAGGAGGTGTAGAAGGAACTTGCAGAGYGGGAGAAACCGAGGACACGGGGGGAGTTGGGGTGAAGCTGGTGGTTAAGTTTGGCAAAGGTGCTGGAGCTTCGGGGACAGTTAACTTGGGTAAAACAAGAGTCTCCAAGGTCTGCAGAGCTTCTTCTGATGCCACTGGAAGAGAGGATGCAGCTGAAGTGGCAGAAGCAGCTGAAGTGATGGAGACTGTTGAAGTGGCAGAGACCAGGGGGAMAGACGAAGGCTTCTTGGAGGGCATGGTTACAAACTTGATGACGGATGGGGTCGGGTCCTGAGCGGGTTTCTTCTCCACCAGTTTCTCAGCTGGATTCTCAATCTTGATGGACCTGAAGAGTTTCACGCTGGAAGAGTTCAGGGAGTTGAGAGTGAAAGAGGAGTACAAGCCTGAGTGGATGTAGTCATTGCGGCTGGAGGATTTCCCACAGGACTGGGACTTCTCCTTCCCACAGTTTTCCACGTCCTTTGGAGCGCTGCTGACTTCTGCAAAACCAGCCAATTCAGGGTCTCCTTCTATACGGCCCACCACGAGCGGGTCCATGTTTAAAATCTCCGGATAGGAAACAAACTTGTACACAAACTTCTTACCATTCACTTTTTTAATGATATTCTGTGGGTAAGAAGATAAATATTTTTATTCCTCCTGCAGCTTAATTTTCACGATATAAACATTGCCTAAAATAGACCAAGGAACTAGATGGCCAGATAGCCTGTACCCTTTAATCAAAAACCACATTTTTTTTTTTTTTAACATACACTGGATTCTTGAAGCAGGTGAGTTTAACTTGACCTTAAATATACAAATGAGTCTTAAAGCTGAAAAACAATTCTGTTTAAAATATTTTCAAAGATCACATAAAAAGCAAAACACATTCCATTTCTTGCATCCAAGTCACTCATCTAGGTACAATAAATATAATCTTACTTACACGCAAGAGAACCTGCAGGATTAAGGCTTACAGGTCTGCTGGACTGAGGCCTAATCAGATCAATCCAACCCTATTCTTAATGAAACGACACTAAAAGAAAACAAATAGCTGTGCCAGTCAGCAAAATGTAGGCTAATCGGCAATTTCAAAGCCGCACGGAGCACCTATCAAACCTCCTTTGTCCTTAACTGATATGTGACATGCAATTTCAACTAAAAAGATTCTTACTTGTTGCACAATTGTTATCACTACAACTTCTCCATACAAAGTCAGATTAAAGACACTCTGCTCCCCCATAATGAACCCCAAGCAGCACTACCACCTGCTACAAGCTGACAGCTTCCTCGGAAACCGTGTTTTGTTTTCTTATCTCGCACACCCACACAGTAACAGTTGTGGGATAAACGGCTCCAGGAGAGGCTATTGAAACGAAGGTAACAATCCCACTTTGTAATTCCAGTTCAGCTCCTCGACGTTACCTGGACGYTAACGAAAGGCTCACACAAGTTGTCAGAAGACACTTGCTAAACAAGAGAAGTGTCTCGCTCAGCTTGGCCAAATCCACTACCCACAGTATAGGTGCAYGTCTGAATACAATGAGGAAATGCAGAAGATTTTGGGGCTGCCTCCCTGGGAATCCATATTTTGAGAGCCTTTTTGCAGAGCCAGTTACAGTAAAGATCTCAAGATGGTGCAATATTGACCATTTTGATTTTATTTTCTTACTTGTGCTGGCAAGTTCAGGATTTTAACCCTTGCAAGGCCACGTACATTTGGAAAGGGAGTAGAAGAGAGATTATTATTCACAGGAAGGCTCCTGTTAGCAAAGACATAAAGAAAAAGAGGCAACATTTTGCAGAAAGTTACCTAGAGCCTTATAAAACTCTGGCTGGGCAGGAACCAGGTGCAAATTAAGCTGAACTAAACATAACAAAACGTAAACCAGCACACCTCACCGAAGCCTGGGGGACAGAAGTGACACCTATCTCCTTGAGGAGAATGGAAAAGGAAGCAAAGCTCATTATGCAGAAGCTGGTAAGAGGGATAAGGCTTGGAGGTGGATTTATGGGCTCGGTTACCTTCACGTAATAGTATCTGAGAGCACGGCTGAGTTTATCATAGTTCATACTGGGCTTGTTCTTGCGGATTCCCCAGAGTCTGGCCACCTCCTCTGCCTGCAGCAGCTTGAACTCCCCGTCGTTGGAGGTCCAACAGATGATGTTCTTGTTCTGAGGCTCTTGGAGGAGCTGGAGGAGGAACTGCCACAGGGTGATAGCACTGTCCATAGCAGGAAGCTGCAATTCAGAAAGGCAGATAAGAAGCAACGCGTTAGGAATTGCACATTTTCTTCGTCTCCCTAGAAGGTGCTAAGGGAGCAGCGATGTTATTTCCAAAGGCAGCAGGAGTAAAAATTATTAGTCACCAGTCGTGAAAGATGTTCCCTGCAGAACAGGGAGGCTGAGAGCCAACTGCTGTCGTCTCCTCCCACATGTCAGTCCTTTTCACATAGGTTATATTTAGCCTCATTTAACTAAATCAGGTCACTTTGGGTAAGTTGCAATGAGTCACTATTCAAAAAAGCCAACTTCTAAGTTGCTCCATGTTCACCCATTCTGACTTGCGCTGCTTTATGAGAAACAGCTCAGGGGCACCTGCTTAAACCCAAACCCCACTCGCTGCCTCCTCATTTCCTTACCTGCACCCACCTCCACCATCAGTGTCTTTACAAGAAAATGAATAGCAGGCTGAAGAACTGTTTAAGCCATAGGCAGACCCAAACAGCAAGAATACAATCAATTTTTCCTTCAATATTCATATTTCTACTGCCTCTTTATAAGAGGTCCTCTCAACCCACTGTATCAACCTCCAGTCTCCTCTTATTCAAATAGTGGTTTTTGGACTTCATCCTTGCTTTTTCTAAGAGAATATGTAAGAAAGTTTAACAAAAAAAAAATCTATTTCTGATCTATTTCTCACGAGAGATATTTGTTCCCCAATCACATCTGACTGCATAAGACACTACCACAGTGGATGTTTTTTGGTAGAACAGTTAAGTGATTTTGTCTGCACAACAAGAGTTGTATAAGCTGCAGTGTGATTTAAATCAAGTTATATTAATGCAATGTCCTACATGGATCATCTTATTCCAGAACAGAATGCCTTCTCTCACTATAATTGAAACTCCTTCCGATGAAATAAAAGCAGAATCAGCCACTTTGCAGTAGGAACCTTCACACTCATGACATTCTGGTACACGCTAGATCCTTCCCATAGAGACCAAACTCAACAAAGGCAACCCTAAAGACTACAGGGGCTTCCACCCAGGTAGCCAAGAGGACCAAATGCTGCTCCCAAGCATCTTCTCCAAAGCAGACCCGCAAGGTAAGTTCAAGATTCAGGCAGCACTGCCAGTTYGTACTTTGTTCCCCAAGCCTTTTATTTCAATCCCATTACTGCCCAGCACTTATCCACCAGAAGACAGCCCTATATAAGGAAGAGAACAGTCTACGTGTCAGAGCTTCAGAATCTAGTCGGCCCTGTAAAAGGATTACTGCTGCTGACAGTGTACACAGGAGGCCACATTCTTTTTTAAATAAGGTGCCCTAGGGCAGGTACTTTTTGCAGGCAGAGCCCAGTTCTTTCAAGCTATTTTTGCRAATACCTGCCTAATGGCACCTACGTGACTGCAGCGGGCTGCTGCATTGATCAAGCCCGTTAAATTGCTGCAATTAGAAGGAACAATCTCAAAATGAAGGACACCCACTCCACCGCGTTACACTGGCCTAAGGTGCTTTCCTGGTTAATTAYGGCACGCGCGCAGCTCCGCGCTTGCCCAAATTAATTGCTCAGTACTCTAAGAAAACAGCAGCTGCTGAGCTCGGGCCTGGAGACTCCTCTTGCGGCACTGGGATTGTGCAGCCCCATGGGAAAACTGCAGGGCTTTTGAGGCAGGGAATTGAGTTAAAACCTTTCCGGGACTTCTCCGACGTGTGCTGCCCAGGTGCGGGGAGGACCACGCACGCTGCGGGGCATCCTCATCCATCAGGATGCTGCCCTCGCCACTGGGCAAGCGCAGGGAGCTGATTCTGCTGCTCTGCAGAGCTGTCAGAGCTGCCGTGGGTGCTACAGGAGAGGAAACCGCGTGGCGAAGCCGAGTGATTATTCCCACGCTGCATTTATATACGGCAGCTTCAGAACCCCCCCGCGGCGCCGCATGCTGCAATGGGAGGCAGGCGCACAGGATTAGATCAGTTGAAAACCTGGAGAGCAGCAAAGCCTTTGTTTTTCCTAGAGATCCGTGCAGCTCTCGTCCCAGAATTTAAACGCTGTCACTCCACAAGAATGTTTCCCCTTAGCAAGAGGCACCTCAGCATTGTCAAGTCAAAGCTCTCCAACCTCTACTGCGGACAAGTCCCCGTGCCTACGTTCTGGCTATCCCTGCACCAAGTTAGGGATACCTGATGCTGCTCAGCAGTACCAAGTACAGCTGGAGCGGCTGAAGCTACTCAATAAATTACAGATTAAAATGAAAAGAAATAACCAACCCGTTCTTCACGAAGAGCTATGTTGTTCCAAGCAGTATTCACTAAAATAGTAGAGTGGTTCCTCCTTAATGAGTTTGGAGTGCCTGGATCTCTAAGACTGTAGCTCTCTGCCTGGAAGAAGGTTCCCAGYGGCTGACAGGACTCTACTGGGATGATCAAACTCCCAGTGGCGTTTCCAGAATGCAGAGGCTTTAGGGGTGTCATGATTCCTCCCATCATTTACACCAACTGCCCCTCAGCAGGATAAAGTCTCACACTGGACACGTTAACAACRGGAAAGAGAAATTCTGCTTAACTTGTTGCAAAACATGAGCAAAGAGCAGTGCTGAGCTGTTAAGATTCTGGTTACATTGACTACGAGGAGAATGGCTATTTCTTACAGTGAAAGATTTATTTATTGCACACATCTACAAGAAACAGCAGAGATACTTTGGGATAGCAAGGAAAACAAGGGAGTTCAGTCTTTCTGAAGATTATATACACATGTACAGACAAAAGGCCAGAAAACAACCAAAACTGGCCCAAATATATATATATATAAAATATACACATATATATAGGAACACAGGTGGATCTTGCTGCTGCTGAGTTCAGGAGCAATCTGTAACTGGGAATGAACAGTATGTATACGGCACGCAATGTTGTACTATGACTGAAGATCACTGCATTTAATGTTTTTATTTAGCGTGCTTGGGCATTGCATAAAAATGCATCAAAGAATCATTGCTTCTTGGGAAGCAGCAGGAAAAAAAAGCACATCCCGCACAAGATGTCAAATTAAAACCGGTACAGCCGAGGTGCAGCCACAGAAAAACACTCAGGAAAATATCTGTGTAACGTGCTAGAAGTCTGGGCCTTCTTCAGCACCTGGGGCAGGAAAAGGCCTTTCATGAGAAGACCTTGCGACCTCATGCAGAGCAATCTCTGCACCCTGCGTTTGTTATCCTGGTTTTGAGACTGCGTTTGGCAGCCCGTGTGGGGGGACCAGCTGTCTTGTGCTGGTAGCAGAGCCCTTTTAAGGGCCCACGTACTCCARTGTCCTCCTCTCTGCGCGAGTATGGAAGGATCGAGCAGATCCTCCAGGCCCTTCTGGCCCAACCTGCAGCCACAGCAAAAGCAACAGCAAAAAGCTGCTCCTCACAGAAGCTAAAAGAAACGAGGAGGAGGAGGAGAAGCCACAAGGCCTCTCCCGTTCCACGCCGACACGCCGTTACTTCTGTCATCCTTGCAAATAGCATTTCATCTGCTTCCAAATCCATGGTTCCCTTCAAAAAAAGGGCATCAATCTGCGAGCAAAGCTCCCTGTCAGCACAAAAAGCCCAGCACTTTGCCTGCTTTTTCCTCAAGATGAATATGCCAATAATTGCAGCACGCCGCTGAGAGCGATCCTTTTTTTGCTGAATTTTGTTTTTCTTACGAGAGCCTGCGGAGCAGGAGAAAGGTCCCACTTGAGAAGACAATGAAGGAATTAGAGGAGCAGGGCTGCCCTTTGGGAAAACGGCCTTTCCTCTTCTGCATCGCTCGAGTGTACGGAAAAAAACACTTGCTGGAGGCAGAGGGCAGTTATACTTTGTAATGAGTATGCTAAAATAGAGCACTATTATTGTCTTGAGATCTTCCCTGACGCCTACGGATGACCCCTTGAAGAACAGAGAGCGCCTGACAGCGCTTGGCTGCAGTATCCAAATACAAGCGCTGCAAACCCGGGCCTTCTCGTGCTGCTGCAGCTTTGCTCAAGGGCTCACAGAGCCCGGAGCTTGCAAAAACCCAGAGCACGAGATAGGCATCTCTGTCACAAAAAGCTTCGTGGATACAAAAAGCTTCTTTTGGACTGCAGAGCGTCGAGGCTCTGCACATCTTTTGCGGAAGGAAGTCGAACTCCTGCAAGGCAAATGGGAGAAACGGCTTCCCAAGCGGCACGTGGGAACRGCGACAACCTACAGCTGCTGTGCAAAGCACCCTGAGGCCTCCAGCCCTTTGAGGAGATGCAGAAAGGGACCCCTCAACGTGTCCCCCTAAGGCACGAGCCAACCAGCCCCAGAGGTGGAAAGCGGCAGGATCCCAGGGCTTCAGCCCTATCCCTCCGTGCAAGGTCTTCCAGGGGCTTCCTGCAGCCCTGGGAAGCGCCTGCGGTCTCTGTCACCTTTATTCCTCCTAACGGCCTCCAATGGCTTCTCCGGATGGCCTGGAAAAGCCCAGGCGGGTCTGTGAGCTCCTCRGGGCTCCACAGAGATGCAGGGATGGTGCAGGGCACAGGGAAGGGAAGGCTGTCACGTTGCTGGTACATGACGGGGGAACACGGCACAGCAAGCCCTCACTGGGACACTTCAGGCTGCCCAGATATTCACACAGAAGGGACATCTCAAAAGACAACTTTGCAAGCAGCAGAGAGCACCAGATGGTAGCACCACTGAAGACCCTGCTTGAGGACCGCCAGAAACAAACTCCCCTCCATGTACAAATACACCAACCTCAAAGCAAAAAACAACCCACCAAAAGGCAAGAGTCCTCCTTTCTTCCTAGAGTGCTTATTTTAAAATAAATGCTTCTGTTTTAAGCAGGTTGGGACCAGCAGCAATAACTTCGAGATGGGCTTGGGGCCTCATGCTTAAAGCTGCAAGTGAGACACGCAGCAGGGCACCAGATGAGCAAATCAGGTCTACAGGCAATTAGAAAAGCCTCAGTTGCTAGGACTTTATTGGGCTCGCACAGAACTATTCCTGGGGCTTTTAAATAGATTAAGATGGCCACGGTGTATGAGCAGAAGGAATTCGGAGACATGAACTCCTGTTACATTGTGCAATACCCCCGCGTAGACAAGGCCTTGGAGAGCTGTTCCAGGAAAAAAAAAAAGCAACACGGAATAATTTAGATGGAAARAGATGTTTGGAAGTCACGAGGCCCAGTTCCCTGCTCAACCTGGACGAACTTGAAAGTTGGACCAGGTTGCTCAGTACCTTGTCTAGTTAACAAATCAATAAATTGCTGCTCTCTTCCCCCCATTCCTCCTAAAAAAGGAGGAAAGCAGGAAAGAAAATGGCCAATTTCAGTTGTATTTTAATGAAGAGAAGGAGCTGCAATATGTTGTTACTGATGAAGCATCTAATTAAATGGTTATCAACATACAACTAAGGAATAATTTAATTAGTACAGCACCTAAAATATCCCATTGCTAATAAATTTATCAGAAAACTCTTTCAAGCTCCCAAGTGACTCACTGGAACTAGTACTTTTAGCATTTTATCAATTTKGCTTTGTTTTACAGAGAACCTGTGGCCCAGCTCATACTAAACCCACCGTYCAGAGCTACAGACACACTCCGGTGCAGTGGAAAGCAAACAAAGAACTACAGGATTTAGATCTTTTCCAAAAAGCCTGTTTTATGATAAGATGAAGCTACTATTCACATGGAATTGAACTGCAGATCCAAACTCCTGCATCTGCCACATTACTATCAAAAATCCCAACACTGGCAGCTTCCTAAGACGCATTTAAATTGCACTTTCTCTAATAAATACCCAAATCAGGTAGGAATGGGAGTGGGACATCCTAGACTCCATCAAACTCAAGTCTTCCTCTTGGCTCTGCTCTTTGCTGCACTCTTGTTTCCAAGCCAGGCCGGAAAAATCAGCTTGTTCTGAAAGAGAAACTCTGGTTATCGAGGCAGGAAGTTCCTGGGAAGGAAATGCTGAAGGATGTCCTCGTGATAAGAGCTGCTCCAGAGTTTTCACTGCTTAATCCTTCTCCAGGTCTGACAGTTGTATTTATGCAAAGCAAATGTCACCAAAAGTTTGGTGTTCTTGGCTCAAAAATTAAGCTGCCGAGTATACATGAAATTAAGATGTTTGCAAATATTTTGGGCTTGCGGAGCAGTTTGTTCCATCTTTTTAATTCCCACCTAAAAAATAAGCCTTTCCTGTTCTGCTTTCTTGTTTGCTAATACTCTCTGCTTCCAGACTCCTAAGAAAACCTCTATGTCAGTGAGCAAGCAATGGAAATCGAGCCGCYGGGGACACCAAGAGCAGTGGAATTCCCAGCCAAGCTAGGGAAGAGGATCACTGCGTTGGCTGCGGTGCCAAAGAGACGTTTTTAAACCTCGTTACCTAGACAAAGGCACCCGGCTCGTTAAGGAGCCCGGTTTTGGCGAGCACACCCTGCCATTCAAAAATGTTCTAACCTGTTGGAACACGGCTACAAAGGCGACTTCCAAACAGAGGCCGCGTGTTTCCTGAGGCTGCTGCAGCCATCCCACTCCTCCGGCCCTGCGGATAACTGCATCCCTGCTCTGCCTCGCTGGGATCCACCTGGACCTTTTCCTTTCCTGCGACGGTTGGATGACAGCCTGAAGGGAAGCAGCACGGAAGCCTCGGGACAAGYGGAGGGAAGAGCAAACTAAAAGCAAATGATCCCTTGATCATTTCCTTGATGGGTTGCTAACACTGCTGTAAATTTTCCTGAATAAACCATAAAATCCTTATTTCCATAGAAGCTYCTCTTCAAGCAAATCACGCTTGCTGCCTCCTTATCTGCCGTGCAAGGGGCTGAGGGGAATGTTTACCAGGAGCAGGAGGGATCGGGATCGGCTTCGCTAGGCAYAATATACATGCTGAAAGTCAAAGCATCCTCGTTTATCCACAGCGGTCAGGTCTCCRCAACGCGCCCCGGCACCAGTCTCAAACAAAAGCTTTAACGTTTTATGCCGACCCTAACTTTATTACGAAAAGGAAGTCTCATTTAAGACGGAAAAGGTTTCCTCTAATCATGTTTATAGTACACTCAGCCGGGTTGCTATGACGATGGAACAACTATTCCCTACAAACAGGCACTAAGCCCCTAAAAATAAACAGGCCGGCGAAAATCACGAACACGCAGCCTCGTCGGGAAGGCTGCGCTCGGCGCAGGCACCRCGTTCAGCGGGAGCACGAGGAAGACCAAGACGTTCCAAGCACTCGGTCCTGCTCCCAGCAAGCGGGGCACCCCCCTCACAGCGRCTCCTGCCCGGGGGCTACTGCTTAAAAACAAAGCAGGGAAAACAGAGCCCCAGGAGGAATCCAGCCAGGCGGCCAGCGGGACCACAGGGATGATGGTTTTTGCACAGAATAACTTGCAATAAGTATCGTATAAGTGAAGCATATGCATATCTTACATATATTTGTGCATGGGAGGGCCTCCACGCATGCGAAAAGGAACATAACGGCCGGTTATATTTTTGCACCGCGTTTGCATGCTTTCCGGGAGGATTTGCATGCTCGCTCCACGCATTCCTTCCCCGCTGCGGGCCGGCRGCCGCCTCTGCCGCGGAGGGAGCGGTGTGCGGAGAGCCAAAAAAGAGAAAATTGGAATAAAAAACGGCAGAATCGGGATGAAAAATAATAAATAAA